>NW_013565134.1:0-4814 GCF_000499605.1 Eimeria maxima | reverse complement strand
CCATGTGCGTACATCATAAGTACTAGGGAGATCATCCTGTAGCACCAGCTACAGCGTTCCGCCTCATTCCTGTGTGCAGAAGGCGACTCACGTGTTCCTTGAGGTGGTGTCATGGCACATGGCAGATTTAGATTCTGCAACTACTGTCGAAAGAGTGCGCATTTGACGCCTACAGGAGTTGAGCGCGCCATGACTTACATCACGGGAAAAGCTACGCAGGTCTGCTATATTGGCAGGTACGTTGTGCGAAAGTTGAAATGCATCAGTAAACAGATACACGTCAGGATGCAGTAGTCTCAAACAGCCGCCTATGTACGCGTGAAGAGTTATGCGACAGCGACTGTGCTTGGTGAGAGGTTCTTCTATGAGGTGCCGGAACCTTACCAAGTCAGGGTGAAAGCGTGTTGCTCGCAGGCGGCTGCAATGCAATCCTTGGGACGTCACTGCTGTGAGGAAGACATTTGCTAGTGCTGTATCCTCGCCCGTCGGCTCAGTTGATGCTATGTGGGCAACTGGCAGTGGCCAACATAAGCACCACAAACATTATTACTCAGCTCAAACGTTTACTGCTCTAGAGGCATCGCTGACCTGCGAATAGGTAACTCATCGGTGGCATTGGTTTCATGGTGGAGGACACAGTCTTCCAAGATAGCGCTGTGACACGGTGAGCATGGCGCGTTAAATGTAGGGCGGGACAACGAAATACAAGTGTGGCTCGGTATATTGGAAGGGGACATTCGTTTGAGGCAAAATGCAGGTTTTGAAGGGTATTATTTGTGTACGTGATAACAAATTGCCGTTCTACATGCATGGAGTACAGGGAGTAAGTTCTGATCGTCGTGCATCATTCCGTTGCGTGTGGGTAAGTACTGAAACTGCGAAATGTTTCTAGAAATGGTTGAAGGATACGTGTTCGTGTGTAAACGTAGTCAGCCTAGAAGAGTGTCTTGAAGTATTCCTGTGAAGGTACGTAGACCGGTGTTAGCCGATATTACCAATATTGGTCAACATTGCTCATGGGATATTCGGAAGACAGACCAAGGGCTGGCAACGACAGAAGTATCCTGGATAAGGCAACTCTTCTGAGTGTCCAACTGCGACCAGTCCTCCATTGTGCTCGCTCTGCACTTTCCACATTCCGATGAGATGGCATTTTCTGGAATGCGAACGATTTGATTGTAGTCTGCTTTTATGATGACGGTGTTTGCCAGTTTTGGCACCGTATTGTGCAAATACAGCCACGGGTCCTAAATGCTTAGCCCACAGACGTCACGTTAGACTTACGAACTGCTGTGTGCAGTGGCGCCTCGTGGAGTTTATGGTGCTGAGGCCGGGGTAACGCATCATTCCTGGAGGTGCAATGCAAGCAACGGAGGGACAGTGCACTATACGCAGCCGAATGCGCTGTTTGTGGATGCTCGGGCGCAGCAAGTACGCATGAGGGGTGTGACCAGCGGAGAATGTAGCTACAAAGGCGACAATAATAGAGTGCCGTTGAAGGGGCGAGTTGTTGGATATTTGGCGCATGGTGGTTCGTCGTTGTTGCATACTGGCGCAAGCTAACAAACGCACATAATTGTTAGTGCCCAGAAGAAATGAGAACAACCGGTAATTTTGCAATCATGGGTAGTCATTTCTTGTAAACAGGTAGATTTATGTTTCAGCTATATTTTGGAAGGCATGACTGGAAGAGCAACGGAAGCGACTGCAGGTTATGTGAAGGAGTGGGGCGTAGAGATCCATAGTCCTCCAATGTTTTAGATCCTGGTGCTGTTGGCCGTATGAGGCGTGAAGGAAAAACACCGGAGTGCGTACGTGATCGATGGTGCGCAGGGAAGAGGGTATTAGTAGAGCATGTTCGTAGGTGAAGCTGGGGTCTACCTCCTCTGCAGTGGCCACCGTATGAGAAGACAGAGGTCTTGTTGGATTGCGAAGTGAATGCTCCAGTAAGAGCGCAGCACGGGCATTGTTGCTGGGGGAAACGCCGAGCAGTTGCCGAGCAGCCAGTTCAATCTGTTGCTGCAACACTACAGAGGGCGATCGGCTTCGGCATGCGGCTGTTGGGTTCTTAGACGAAGGTTGTCTGGCCACGAAACCATTCACAACTGCGCGACGCAGTGCTTGTCGATACTCCGTGTGTTCCGCCCCAGTTTCCGCTTTAAGTGTTTATCGCAATGCCAATACTTCAGTTCGTGTCAAGCCTTCTACTCGTCGTACGGCGATGCGAGTTAGAAGACGTGGGGACAGGTGAGTACGCCAGTAGATCGTAGATCGGGCGCAAATCCAACCAAGCCGATTCTGCAGCCACGTCGGGCAGTCCGCTCCTACTTTCCACTGCCATGGCGAAAGGATGGATCTGAGTCTGCAAGCCCGGTATGCAGTTCGTATGTTTGCCGTAAATGGCGAGCAGACGCTGTTCTCCCAAGGTATGGTTTTGAATGCATAGAAACATTTCCTGTCGCGGATCCCTCCTCGCGGGCGTGGAAGACCCACAGTAGCTCCCCCGGGCTAGCTGGACGGTCGTTGTAACCGGCAGGCAGTGGACGACAGCTGTGCGCGATAGAGGGCTCCTCATGCGAACTCTCCCTTTTTTTCTCAGCATACATGTAAACGTCCCCTTGCCACTGCACCTGAGGCGAGTGGCTGTGAAATCGCGCGAGAGACACCAACGTGCACGGCGAGTGATGATGTGCTAGGTCGATGAGAAATTCTTGAGGTTGTTAGTGTGATGCGGCATCTATGCGACGAATGGAGACGTTTAGGCGCACATCAACGCCTGTTCATTGCGTCTATATTCGGCATTTTGCGGCTAGTGGGGACTGAAAATCGTAATGCGTACGGATGAGCATAAAAGCTTTATGGCCTCGCAATGACTGAAAATGTGCCGAATTCGCCTTCAAAATCATTGTGCCTTCATCCGACTACTCCCGAAGGAGTGTGCCAGCGAACAACACAACACACACTCAACATGTTTGGTAGGAAGCTCATCACCATCTGCGGGGGACCTGGCGGGTAAACACTTTAAGGAATCCTTGTTGATCCAGATATAGGGGATTATGGCGGGTCGGGGTAATAGTTACTGCACAGAATTGCTTTTGGGCCAACAAACCGCAAGCTACAGCAACAACAAAGCTACGGGCCTAGGGACCGTATCCCATACAGTGAACTTCACCAGATGATGCATTACAGTGTGAAGCGATGCCGAGCGGGCGCGCGTGTAGCAACAATAGCTGGGAGGCTAGCCCGTTGCCGACTACTCAACTAACTGTAGCGGGATGGAACTACGACCCAGGATGTGCGCTAGTGGAAGTGGCATGCATGGTCGTTTACTCTAAACAAAACATTCTAGAGTTCCAGAGGATTACCGAATTATTCTGCGACACCATTTGTCCACCTTGCAGTTATTGCATGGTGTTGGTGAGTGCTTTACAGTGGATAACTGTAGGTTCGGCAATGCTAATTGTACACACCACAATCATTTTATGGGGGTTGACTAGTTCACAGCAATGCGGAAGCGTTGCCAGCTTTGTTGTAGTTGGGCAAGCGGTTTGTGCAAGTATCCAGCTTGCTCTTCAGGCGCTGTGTGGATCAACGGCAGCACTTCATTCGCGACCCAGCGATTCGGCAAGTTTCGTTTTACCTTGGGATGTCAGTACGGATTCTAGCAGTATGTCGTCCATCGCTGGCCTTGAATCTGTAGTATCCCCGAGCACAAGCTAGCGAGCGATGTGGAAGTTAGTGAGCAAACGGGTGGGCAGGGAAGCGACGTTCTAATGAGGAATCCTCTAGTTAGTATGGGACGTTGCGCATCAGCCGGAGGCTACGGGCATTCGCTCTCTCAATCATTCTGGCATAATTGAATAATTTCTGTTTAAATATAGTTGGCGTCATTGCTCTGTTGATATTCGGCCCAAGCATTGCTGAAGGGCTAGCGGCAGTCTGAAATAGAATGCAAGACTTTCAGGTTTCCGGTGAGGCACAGATAGTGTGTTTAATGCCCACGTGGTTTGCTTTTAAACAAAAACCTACTTAGCTATTGGGCTGGCAGTAACAAAGCGCAACACCTGTTGGTGAAACTGCTGTCTTGATCTATCATTTCTTTCCTATCTGACTATTGGATTCTTTCCTCCAAACCATGCGTTAGTTCGGTCCCGCAGGTCTCATCGAAACCGAATGCTAATTATTTCGGTCACCAAGATTTACTGCGTGTATAGGGAAACAACTTTGATATTCCATCACAAAGCGCTCCTCACTAGCCGGCTGCTTGGCTGTAGAGTCCTATTCTTGAGGCAAGGTGAAAAACAGCGCCTTCGCAAAACCACAATTCACGCATTCCTCTAGAACGGCTTCCTCCTCCTGCACAGGATGTAATGTCAAACACTGTTCACATTTTAGTGTAGTGTGAGGACCTCTTTAGCCCATTTACTGTAGCATTCTTGCTACACACGTTTGAGGACGTTGTGCAGTATATGATGATGATGACGTTGGTCTTAGTGCTCACGCCTAATTTCTGGCTCTGCATTTCAACTTCCAGAGCCAGAAATTAGGCCTGCAAAGGGAGCCGTCGAAACGTTAAGCACCACTTAGGTGGCATCCTGAGCTGTACACTAGCGCTACCACAAATACATTTGCTGTGTCTCCTTCAGAGTCCAGGTTGCTCCTTGAGTAGTGGTGGAAGGCGCCGATTTCCCTTTGGCTTCCGATGTTTGCCAACTTTGCCCAACCTGGGTGACCCCTTAAGGAAAGCAGCTAAAGCGGGTATTGCGTTGCATGCGGAAGAGGTATAAAGCCGAGCAGACAAATTACATATGTTC
>NW_013565132.1:0-3743 GCF_000499605.1 Eimeria maxima | reverse complement strand
TATATATATATATATATATATATATATATATACACGACGGAAAGACAGCGGACAGGGGGAGTACGTTAGCTAGCAGCAACGCAGAAGCTAATGGCCTTGCGCCCGTCCTTTTAGAAAGAGTGGCTACTTGGCAGGATGAGGTTCTTAATGTATAATACACCGGTTCCTTTCAAATTTGAAACACTTGGTTGAGTTCGGAGTTCGGCAATCTATTCATCATCTGGCAAGGTAAAGAACCAGATTCAATATGCGTAGCATTTAAATTTTTTGCCTCTTTTTGGGCAGGATTTGTGTCGGTACGAAAACCTGTGCTCACGCCCGAACTGTTGATGAACGCTGTTGGGGCTGCAGAGCGTACTCGGCGCTGTGTTGGTCCCTAGTGACGTGTTGTGAGTCAGGACTGGACGTAACAAAGCGCCGCACCATCCCTAGATACCCCTCTCCACCAGTTGCAGTGTCTTTATCCCCTATACTTCGGTCTTCAGAACAACATAGCACAGCAGGGCCCGTGCAGCTACGTGGGGGAAGGTTTGACAGATGAGACTCGAAAGCCTATACCTTCTTGAAGTTGGTTAGCTGTTAGGCCCCCTAGCGCGTACCAATTCTATAGTACAGCTTGCAACAAGAGGTGATTGGTAGTTGTTGCATGCGGGGACACTAGCATTAGTGTGATGCAGTGCAGCTTATGAGATACCGCTTCCGTTCCGCATCAACAGCTGTGATGGTGTACAAGACGCCGGGGGACTGGCAAGGGGACATCAGCTACCTCTTGTGAACCACTATCCTAAGCCGTTGGTATTACTGTTTCTAACGACGGCTCTCCACTAAACTCCGGAAACCATTCGACGGATACACCAGAAGGTAGTGGAATGGTGTGCCCACGATCCTCGGCATTGTCCAGAGACCACTGAGGGCTGTCGTGGAATACAGGAGTATGTGAACCGTAAAAAACATTCACCTCGCCTTCTAACCTACAGGCATTATGGGAGTAGAAGGCTAGGCGCTCGGAGCTGCGGGAGAGATGGCGGCCTGTCCTGAGTGGCTTGCTGCTGCCCTTGCAGCAAAGCAACCTCACACACAAAGATAACGAGCTATTATTCGCTGCAATCGTTTGCAATATATAGAGCTGCTACGAGCGTCAGCTTGAGTGCAGGCTTCCTTCTTGCGTGTAGGTTGCCTACTAAGGCCGAGCCAGTGTTCACTTGCCGACTGCGCAAGGATTATGCTGCTCGTGGTGGGCAGCAAACCCTAGGGGTTCGGATTGCCGTTGGCGTTCTCTTACCAGCCTAGACTGTATGGTACTATTTGCTTCAATGTGGACCTATGGTTCAAACGATCAAGGAAATACACAGAAGTTCCTCCTGCGACTTGGAGGAATTACCGTCTACCTGGGGGAAACCGGCGGTGTTGTTGTATTTTCACATATTGTACCATTCCCCGGTATTGTAATAGCATAATATATTGCTAATTGTGTTTTACCATATGTGATAATTATATAATGGTCATGAGCTCCCCTCATCACGCGGTTGGTAGCCTTCGCTGATGGTGGTCTCTACAACCCTGCAACTAAACGCAATTGCATGCAGTGCCAAATGTGGCGAAGTTTTGCACTAGATTAGCTTGTGACATATTGCTTTTATTCTACACCCGTAATAAATGCTCACTGAAATCCACAAATAGTTTTCTAGTAAGCTCGGATCTTGCAACGTTAAAGAATATTGACTCCTCTCTCCCGTGGTTTTGACCTTCATCCAGCCCCAACCACAACCACCAGTGTCTTGGCCCTGCCAAATTAGGCTTGCTTTTGTACTGAAGAATTACGCTTGCGCGTACGCAGGCTTCTCATTTAACTACTGTTATTCGATGAGCCAACCATATCCGGACCCACCGCATTTCCACGCACCGCATCTGCCATGTATCTCTAGCTGTCTGTATGCGAGCTGAACGTCTTTACTGAGATCACATAAAGCTCATGAGCAAGTGTCTTCTGACCGGGTTGAACGCATTGCATTGTTTTGGTACACATATAGTAAATATCGTAGCATATTCGTTTATGGAGGCCGTTCTCACTGGGGATAAGGCATAACGCCGAAGTCCCGCCAACTTAACCCCCCCGTCGGTTTTTAACCAAGTTCTCTTCTCAGATGCAAGCAGATGTCTGAGTTCTTTCTTGGTCTGCATTCGCCCAAACAATAGTCCCTCCCATACCCTCATTAAGTACCCTGTTAGTGGAATTGTGATGATTCGTGGGCAGCAGGACAAACGTGGCGATGGGGCTGAGGGCTTTTCACACTCTCCCTCAACTTCAAAGCGCCGCACAGGCCGCGATGCGGCGGCTTGGAACGATCCAGAGCTCTTCGGAGCGGAGGAAGAAGAGGAAAATAGACACGATCGAGACCGCGTAAACCGTCACAGAGGGAAACCGGACAAAATACCTACGACTGCTGAGAAGGCGAGGATTCCGGGTAAGTACAACGTTAAGCATAATATTCAACATGTATACTCAAGAGCAATGCGAAGTTAGCTGGCATGCCACTCTCTCTAGCTCCACACGCCGCTGATGTTTTCACGCGTGAAATTGTACCCAACGCAACTCGTGAATCCAAAGATAGTATTATTTTCTGAGATTGAAGGTGTTTGTGTTCCATCAGATCCACTGATGGCATTCTATTAGTTCAGTGGTCTTAGGTTGCTGTAGTCTTTCTTGTTTGATCGTGTTTTCTACGACTCAGCAGCTACTTGGCTTGCTGCTTGTGTAGGTACCTTGTCTGCCTCTGAAGAGTCAGACCAAGAGGCGAAAGAAACTCTTGCCGATGCAGCAACAGCAGCAGGAGCAGGGGCCGGTGGTCACAGCCAGAGGCGGACCCGCCAGCCCCCGCTGAGCGCTGCATGCTTCCTGCAGTCGCCTGAGGGGGCCCCTGCAGATGGCCTTTTGTCCTTGTACTGCAATTTGAACTACGCGCGAGACAAACTGCACAGGTTCAAGTTCTTTGACAGAAATACAGCGCGCGAGGCGAGGAAACAGGAGTACAGGGAGGAATTGAAGGCAGCGCAGGCGCTGCTGGCTATGAACGCGCGCCAACTGCACCAGCAGCCCAGGCAAACAGAAGAGCTGTTGCAAGCAGAGATAACCGTGCGGACGCGCAAGCGGCAGTTGGCTCGTCTTGCAGGAGAGGAGCGTCTGGAGCTGCGAGAGGACTTGAACACTTTACTGAGGGAAATAAGAGAAGGCATTATTGCATTCTACCCCTACAATGAACACATTTCCCGATTAGCTCGACGACTTGATAAGATCAGCGCACAGCCGGAAATGTGGGCTCAGTACAGACCCCGCCTCGTGCAGCTGCACCTCACAAGTTTTCTTAACAAATGGATGGACAGCGGCTGTCCCCCGGATCCGTATGCACTGTTGCAGAAGCAGATGTGTGGCGACACAGCAGAAGTAGCAGCAGCAGCGGATGCAGAGACCGGGGGTCCCTCGTCGTACATGGAGGAGGATTTTAGAGGGACCCCCGATGTACATATGGAAGAAGAATATCCATTTCCAGATGAATCATTTGCTCGAGCAAAACCCACAGCGTCTACAAATGCATCAGTCCCAGCACATCTCGACACAGGGAAGGCTGCATCAGGTGAGGCCTCTGGTCAACCAGCAGCAGAAACCTCCGCTGCAAAGGTTGCTGAAGGAGGCCCCCCTTGTGAGATTTTTCTCACCATATATATATATATATATATTATATATA
>NW_013565131.1:0-4421 GCF_000499605.1 Eimeria maxima | reverse complement strand
GTTCGCCTACAGCCTCTTTGGGGCAACCTATGGGCTGTTACAGGTCCTTCTCTCTTGGCTATCTTCTCGGTCAACCTCAGGTTCCTACATCATCCACCAGCGGAGGTGGAAGGCCAGATTGGCACCAGAGACCCTCCGCTGCGCCTACTATGGAACATGCCCTCCATCCCGGTAATACATGCTGTTAACGAGAGCCTCAACTCCCTACGGACTGTCCATCCACTACTATCGCCTTGCCATTCTGCTTTCGTGAGGCACTCATTGATTTCTTTTCATTGTGGTGCATTGCGTATCCTGCAGCGCGTGAACGGGATGACCCTAGAACTCGCAGATGTGTGGTTGACGGGATGCACCTACACCCGCCTGGCTCCGCCACATCTAAGTTCAGTCATTGGCACGGACCCGATAATTCAGGCTTTACAGATGATGCCTTTTGGCGAAGTGGCAAGGTCTCTAGAGGCCAAGATGCAGCGGCTGTTGTTGCTTTCTGCAGCAGACAATTCGTTACTGTTGCTGCAGTGGAGTGAAAGGAGTTCCGACCTGATTACCGGATCGGGGAATCTTGTGCTCTTAGATCAGATCCGCTTGCCGTTTCCTGTTCTCCAGTTCCTGCGAGAGGATCCAGGGAAACAGAGCTGTTGTACTGGCCCCCAAGGGGTCGATAATGAAAGCACCGGCCGCTTGTTGAGAGCGTTTCCGTGGGAGGCAGACTCTCTGCTATCCACTGAGCCATCTGACACGCCTGCAGAAAATGACCCTGATCGCACTATTGGATACGCGGACAGTGAGGGTAGCACGAGTGAAGGCTCTTGCGAAGCTGATCAACAGCGAGTGAAGCCTCGAATGCCCAATGATGCGGGAAGTCTGCATGGTCAAATCGGGTCCCTCACCCGAGATTTCAAATCCTACCGGGTGGCCATTGTGGACAAGAGCACCGGGAGAGTCGTCCGCTCACTGGACCCCCACACGCTGCAGCCGCTGGCGAACAATAAAGATGCAATAGGTCAAGTTTTAGCTGTGGCCTGCCTGAATTCGGGTGCCTTGGCCTCTGTCGTAAGCTGCCCCCTTAGTGTCCGAAGCAGCTAACGGTAGGCTTCCCCCGGCAGTGAGCAGCTATTATGAGACAGAACATGTTTGCTTCTTGCTTTTGGTTCCTGTCGCAGACACTTCGGCCCCCGGGAGTATTCAGTTTACTGCTGGGTGACGAAAAAGGAAACTGGCGCCACGTTGGAGATTTCGATTTGCCCAACTGACCCCTACTCTTCAGACTATCCTGCGTAGTGTTCAGGGCATATACTTCGCATCCTTCAGTATTGTATTCTGTTCTCGAAGTGTACAGAAATTGCATTTCTCCTGCCTCATTGGCTCACATTTTTTTTCTCGCAGACGTATGCCAGCAACCAGCCGCCATTTGGTTGGCCTGGTCCGAAGAGAACTGATTCAAAACACCTTTCACCATGCTAATACCCTCCAGTATCAAAATGTCAACAGAGTTCTATCCTCATATATTCCCTCGCCCAATTGTAGGTGCATGCATATACTGTACTTAATAGTTATATTTCGTTGGTTGCCGTGCTTTTGCAATTGTTGCTAGTGGGCGGAATTAGCGTTTGGTGCCACGCCACCTCCAAGGCAGATGCCATGCAAAGCACATCAGTCGAGGAAATATAAGAATATATATAAGGTATTGACCTAGCAAAACCCGCGCAACCCTTTTGTAAAGCATCCCCGTAGCTCGCTACCTGTAGCTCGCACCCCTCCATCGGCAGACACAAATTATTTCGGGCACCCCCGTATAAATAATGCGGTACAAAGTTAATCTGGCCTCTAGAGAGTTTGAGACAAGATAGGTTCCCAATGTATTTTTCTTGGGGAGCAGGTATATGCGTATGAGAGCGCGTTCTGGGTATGGCCAGCAACATCTTGAATTACTGATGCTCGTAACCTTCTGGTCGTTGGCAATTCAAGTCCCAGCTGGCAGCATGATCAGTTGCCATACTAATTCACAGTGGATATTCACACTGATGCTTCAGAAAATATTGGCTCACTTGCTTCGCACACTGCCCATTCTTTGGGCTCTCCGGTTGTCGGCAACTTTTGCAGTATTACTGCTGCATAGGACGCACCTGAGCCTACTAACAGAAGCCGATTATTCGTTATTTGTTTGACCTCTGGGCACCATAGGATGCGAAAAATATTAAATGTTATGGAACGTTTCTCATCTAACAAGTTTTTCCTTCATCGCTTTCATCCTTCGCGCGCGTGCGTTGCTGAATGTTGATGGGTATTGGAGATCGTCCAAGGGCTGGAGATTAAACTTTTAGCTACATTTTCGGCAAACGCCAGTTCTGTATCTGCACTACCAGGGCTTCAATAACCTCAAAATAGCCAATTTCACGCCTTCTACAATCAGCCAGGCACGAGGATGTCCCCAAACCGGCCGGCGGCGAGCCAAAGGTACTTGAGCTTTTTCGGCCAGTAATCCCAACACGGAAAAACTCAAAAACCGAAAAACGTAACTCTAACGCCGTAGCCGAGCTGTATTTGGGGAGAAGCCGCGTAGCCGAGGTGACCTGCCCGCGCCTTTGCGAAACCGTAAGGGCCGAGCGAGTCTTTTGCTAAAAAGGAAGAGCCAAACAGCTGTGATACTGAAACAAATATTTCACCCATCAGTACAGGGAAAACTGCTGTAAAAAGGAGGTTATCTTCCGTTATCCGAGGCCGCAGCTGTGCCCGTCCACTGCCGACCGCCTGGTTACTGATACTGGTCACGTCGGATGGCTTCCCTTACTCAATTCCTCGTCACCAGTCCCAAGAGTGAAATAATGAACTTTTAATTCATCAACCCGTCTTTTTCTACCTTTTCATCATTTTGTGGGAATCCTGGGCTTGATGCCTGCGCTGTTGATTATCGAGACCATATTTGCCTGGACAACCAGCGTTGCACAACAGACCCACATGATTGTTCTTGAAATCACCAGCTCACCAGTGTCCATGCTTTCATACCGCTCATGAAAGTGTTTTGGTAGGAAGTTTAGGTGTTATGGGTGTATTCCATACAGGGTGCCGGAAACGCCAAGCAGGCAGATGAGCAGGAGAACTCGAAGCAGCGGCAGCTTGCAGGTCGATTATTTGGAGCGTTAACTGCAAGGGCACGGGGAGTGCCATTCTGACTTCCTCTAACTCTGTTCTGAATTCCGTGTGGGCTCCTGACTTGCATTGTTGAGCGAATGGTGACGCCGCCTGGGGCGGTCGCGGAGTCCAAGGGAACCCTCGGCGGCGGCTCACATGCATTGCCAAGTGCAGACATTCACGTTGGTGCTTTAGCGTGGATTCAGAACGAAGACTATGGTTTCTCAACAGTGAATGTATCATATGTGGACTCAAGTACCAGACGGGCTTTTGTGGAGGTTCATCCCGAGGATGCCCGGAGCGCGGCTGCGGCAGAGGCAGCCGCTTTAGTGGTCAGAGAGGCCACCTCTCGTGTTATTACCCCTACAACCGTTGCGGCAGACCCATCTGTTGGTGGAGATGGCATGCTGGGGCAGCACCACAATCCTTCACATCTCTGCACTTCACAAAGTGGAGATACAGGCAGGCACGAGCGCCAAAGCGTTTCATACGTGCTCAAATCGAAAAATTCTGCCGAAGAACCTGGATTCGACTATGAAGTTCCAAATACGGATCAAGAGCAAACACAGCACGTTCTTGCACAAGAATGTACAGATCCCCGCGTCACTGGACCCCAAGCTGTTGACGCAGACACTCCGCAACGGTTTTCCAGCGAAAAAGTCCCCAATTTTTTGAGCCCCTCCTGCTCAGCAGCGCAGATAGAGCGCCAAGCGGCAGACGCAGCTGAGACTGCTGCTGCTCATGTCAGCTCAAGTTTCATATCCAAACCACCTTTTGAAGTACCAGTAAACCAGCTGTGGCCGTATAGTGCACCACCACTGCCGCCCCACCCCATGCCAGATGACACCGCCTGCTGCGGAACCTTATCTGCCGCAGCTCTCCTTCAGCTGTTACAGCATCGGTACCTTCGTGACGATATTTACACCTACGCAGCAAACGTCTTACTGGCAATGAACCCCTACAAGCCGTTGCCTCACTTGTACTCAACACAGCAGGTATCCCTATATCGGCACTGGAGGGAGGTCGCCAGGATATATCGACGTCAGCTGAACGAAGACCAAAGCTCATCGGCAGGGGAACCGCCCCGTCAGACAGATGCTACCACAGCTATCAGCTCTCTCTTGGATAATCTCCCAGGAGTATTACCAATTTGCAGGCGACCCAGTTTCAATGCTGGCGATTTTCTTGGCCCTAAGGAATCTCCCGAACTCAATCCGTTAATGAAACACACTAAGCACAGTGCAAATGGTCCTGTAGGAGCACCCGATCCACCATCGCATCATCGACGG
>NW_013565130.1:0-4046 GCF_000499605.1 Eimeria maxima | reverse complement strand
AACTCACAGCCTGCATGCCGAAAGTAACACATCATTTCAATCGGCCTGTCTTTCGTAAGGCGCGTACTGAAGAGTCTAAATGCCCACGGCTATGTGCAGTAAAAAAGCAACACCTACGCAGTGTTCTACACGTTACATTCCTAATGCAACAGTAGGGAATGCCAGACGCCAAACCTAGCCCTTCCATGTGTGCTGCTGCTCTTCCTGTCCACCGAACAGCTAGAACACGTGCAGCAAAGGTCCATTGTGACTACTGTAACTCTCACAACGGCCTACATAGGCATCCGGTGTGACTACAACTAAATTCCGTCTGTACCTACATGCATTGGATAATCGCCGACTGTCAGTCTAGTTTCACAGCTATTATCCAACTATTTATGATTCTCCATAGAGAACACATGGTTCCATGCAGGCGAATGTAAAGCCTTCATCTGCAACCGCACCGACCAGAATAAGGCGGTTGGCACCCAAATGAACTACCGCAAGTAGGAGATGTAAGCAATTCGTGGACGGACTCCCTGCAAATATTCAGTGAACCAGTAAGACTTCCCAACATCTGCCTTAGCTGACTTCATGGATACCGAGGGGCGGCAGCTCCTTCGCTAGACATACGAGAGATACAAGTTTCCACCACGTTGCATAAGCGACCATGCGTACGCTGCAGCCTGAGACAGTCCTCTGCTATCATAAGCATGCCGGTGCCAACCGTCGTGTCCGTTACGCAGAACCATTGGCCACAACCGCTGGCAGTGACAACTGTGCAATATGCAGCACTCCATGTTACGAGTTGCGTATCTGATGACTCTATGTGCCTCTTCTGGGTATGAATGGGAGGCCTACCGGACTGCCACAAATGACCTGCATGGACTAAAGGCGAGACTGCCCACAGACCCACGGTGGAGGCAGTGCGGCACTGCTGCAGCACCAGCATAGCCTGCCCCTAAGTCGATAAGCCGCACGTGCTGCAATGTTTTCATGCCGCCCATCTCAATAGTCGTTTTTCATTTCATGGAATAAATTCAGAATAGAGCGGTGCTGACCGAACGTGCAACAGTTGTACAAGATATTGGCAATCTACCTGGAAACATGGCTGCTCCGTCTGGCGCCGTTTGGTGTATTTCCGACAACTGCAGCTGTACCCTGCCCCCTTCTGGAAATTTCAGCAGCTCCCGTGTTTGCGCGATGGACCGGCCGGTGCTTCTGTACTGTACCGCAGCACCTAGACTTTGCGACAGTCCACGAACGTCCATGTAACATACAGTAACTTGTTACGGCATGCAAGGACGCTTTGGGGCTTAGGTGAACCAGAGATATGTGGCAGGGTTCCGCGGAAAGTTTCCAACTCAACAAACCGTAACAAACGATGTTGAGAAATTCGTGACTGGTATAAGTCTTTTTGTACTGGTCTGGGTAGCTGAAGAGTGACATCGTTTGCTACGAATTCCGACGGCATCCAATACCGATGGGCGTCCACCCCAACGGCTTTGGAGCCTTTTGTGAGCTGTTTTCGCCTCCTGTCTCACAATCTGCAAGTTAGCGGATCAAGCACCTTAGTCAGTTTCTTGCTTTCCCATAGGCATACGCAACAAAGGAAAAAGGCATTCGCCGGCTGTTTGTTGTTGTTGTTGTTGGTGGTGGTGTTGTTGTTGTTATTGTTGTTGTTATCGTTGTTTTTGATAGAACACCATCGGCACTAGCTGCTACGGGACCTGCTGTCGATCCAGTATAAATACACATAAATAGTGCATCCGACAAAATTATATTCACTCCAGCAAGCAACCAGCGTGTACCATTGCACACACACGACAACTTTAGCATTTGCGTTACGGCTCAGGTACATGCAGATGGAGCGTAAATGGTGCAGGTAAACAAGACTAGATGCGGTGGTTTTCCCTCGAACAGCGTGAGGGATTGTTGAATTTTGGGCACACCCTGGGAAGTACCGCGTAACCGCTGTATCGACCGATAGTCACACCAGAGGAAGAAGATACACAAAACATGGCTGGCGTCGAGCGCTTAGTAAACCGCATTGCCTGCTGGGTCACCGATGTTCTGTGAAGTCTAAGTTGTAGCCGCGTTTTGCAGCGAATAGCGAAGCTAGAAGGGAAACCGCCAAACCCCAATTGATTGCACATCTAAAGTGTTTCCACCGCAGAGAGAGGCGGGCACAATATTGGCCGGAGCCTGCATTAATCATGCTTTCACTCTACAGCAGCGCGTCGCCCTGACTAACAGTCGATGCCACCATATCATGTAGGTGTATACTCCCCGTGTTTGCACAAGAAAGTGGAAATATGGTAAAGGTGCAGCTTGCCTGCATTGATATTTTAAGAGCCCTGCTTCAAGTGAAAGGCACCAAGAACCACTACGCTGGAAGCGACATGCTACACTCGACATAAACAACCATACAGTTTGTGACCTCAAGGGTATCCAGCAATGAACATTCAGTGCAAACAAACAATGGCATGGAGAGAGGGCTTCGGCGCCTACACGTCTCGAACCAACTTAGAATGATCGGTTCAAGTGAACTACAAACAGCTAGCATGGGAAACGTTTAACACACTCGCTGTATGCCGAAACATAACCGCTGCATTGATGTATAGGTAGGTAATCGTTAATGTACTGCTTGCCTGACGCAGGCAAATAAATGGACAACAGTGCTTGCGAAGCATAACCGCTGCATTGATGTATAGGTAGGTAGTCATTTTATTTTTACCCAGCAAAATAGGTATTACTGTGTGGCTTGACGTGCCTCCCCTCCGACGTTAGCAAATGCCTATGTAGCTTAACGAACAGTGGACCCAGCGTCGACTTTGAAGGCTGCAAGTGCCGCACACATAAATCTGAAGGCACAACTGAATTCTATCTAAACGGGAAAACCGTTCGTGCCCTCTGTGGGCCACTCCCATTTCACAGTTACTGCACAAACACCATTTACAGTGGGTAAATCGCCAAGTTGCACCTCGCAGTGCGTCTTGTAAGCATCTTGCACACCGTTCGACCATCAAGGGGTGGAAGCTTTGGTGTTGGGCATCCGAACAAAGGCGCACTGTCTGCATGCGTACAGGGCAAACATTGGTCCTAAACACCTACCATATTTTACAGCATGCACCCCCAGATGAAAGACGTGTATTGCCAACTAACAGTTATGTATAAATCCCACACGTCTGTGCGAATACACTTGCCCAGTCTCCACAGAATACCAATGGTAACAGCGCACTCGGTGACACCTGTAACAGCATTTCACAGCCTGCTGAGGACAAATCTTAAGAAGTGAATACCCAGCGATACTACAGACAGTCAGGCGAAGACGTGACGTATACAAGACTCCAGGCCTACCGTTCTGCCATTCACTGAGTTACTGTCAGCAGTATCAGTTAAAATATGGGATATCCCGTACAAATGCAGCCCACGTAAGCACCTGCGATGGCCTCTATGGAACAGGCGACCCCCAAATTACACGACTGCCTGCGGTGAGTAGCGCACTACCAAATCTCAATTAATCAGCTACGGCGGCGTTATATTATGAACTGGAGTGCCAAAGCAATACGCACTATCTGCAAGTCAGTTCAAGTTCAAGCAGACCACGCACCGTGTTTCAACTCCAATGCAACGTCTACTGGATTGCTTCCGATCACGAGACAGCATGCGCATTCTGCATTTCGAAATATTAAGGCGCCCGCAGCTAAGGGGCCATTTTCGGGTGCCTGTTTTGGATATATTACCAATATAGCAAACCTGAGATATAGAACAGACGAAATCTGGCTGCCGCCTGTTTACATGCATAAAGGCAAAGCGGGGAGGGACCCGCATATGGACTGCAGCAAATTTTTATATTCGCCATGCACACCTCGCAGCACCCCGACACTTTTTGCCGCTGCCACTACTCAACACTACAGCACACACTGCATCATTCGCCGGCTTCGCCACTGTCCTGGGTCTCCACTGGCGCTTCATGCAGCGCCTAGCGTACTAACTGCATGTTGATTGCTTTGCTTAGCCACTTCGATTTGGTGTGTGTGTGTGTGTGTGTGGGTGGGTGGGTC
>NW_013565129.1:0-4096 GCF_000499605.1 Eimeria maxima | reverse complement strand
TGAACTTAGATGTGGCGGAGCCAGGCGGGTGTAGGTGCATCCCGTCAACCACACATCTGCGAGTTCTAGGGTCATCCCGTTCACGCGCTGCAGGATACGCAATGCACCACAATGAAAAGAAATCAATGAGTGCCTCACGAAAGCAGAATGGCAAGGCGATAGTAGTGGATGGACAGTCCGTAGGGAGTTGAGGCTCTCGTTAACAGCATGTATTACCGGGATGGAGGGCATGTTCCATAGTAGGCGCAGCGGAGGGTCTCTGGTGCCAATCTGGCCTTCCACCTCCGCTGGTGGATGATGTAGGAACCTGAGGTTGACCGAGAAGACAGCCAAGAGAGAAGGACCTGTAACAGCCCATAGGTTGCCCCAAAGAGGCTGTAGGCGAACTGTGGAGAGCATGGTACTGCGGCTGCGGCTGCGAGCTGCGGGCCGCTGGGATCGCGAGGATTGGTGCTCCTCAGAAGCGCTGCTGCTGTGTTCGGTATGGCCGCTGATAGTTGCCTCGGAGAGTTGCTGAAGGAATGCACAGTTTCGGCGTGCGCAAATGGAAATGTCATGAGACGCGAAGAACAGTGGAATCCAGCCGGCTGGGGATCTTCGCAATAAATCGACCAGGACAACAATGAGCTTCCCCATAGAGCTGCTCTTGTTGTTGGTGCTTTGTTTGCTGCCGCCTTGGACGAGGCACACCACAATGGCATAGTCAGCTGTGAGTGGATTTGCAAAGGAGATACTGAGGGGCCGCACAGTGGGGGGTCGTGCTTGACCTGCATCCGCATGCTGTTGGAGAGCCCGGGTCACCTGGTCTAGAAGATCCCGCGGTAACCATTTCCCTGGTGGAATTGGATTCGACGATAAATATTTCTTGGGAAATGGCAGTTCTTTTGACAAGGTTCTGGGAAGCGCAAATGAAGACGGTGAAGGCTTTTCCATTGTGCAGCAGAATTTCGTGGATCCAGAGGAGTCGCTAGTGTCACCACTGTGAAGTGACTGGGGAGAAGCTAGCGAGCTGGATATGCTGGAAGGGAAAGCAAGGCAAGGTAGCGAAGTCGACGGCTCTCCATAAAGTTTGGTGCCACATTTTAGAGGTTCCTCTGTCTTGTCCTCCGCTGCATAGCTCTCTTCCATCCCAGAGTCAGCAGTCAGCGAAGTTGAAAGCAACAGCAGTTGAGCAGCGGCGGTGCATGCCACGTATATACTCGTGTAAGACGGATGCTTGGCAATAGTCACAAGAGGCGTTCCACTGCTGGTTTCATGTGGTGCGGAGGCCACTTTGCCTTCCCCACCGAAAATATGCCCGGAAAAGAGATCACTGTGGTGCGTATCCTCCTTTTGCATAAGCGATGGCAAAACAGGAAGCTTCTCAATTTGCACTGGGCGCTGCTTACTGTCCTGTTGTGCAGCGAGCACGTCTGAACCTGACTCATCTGCACCGTCGTAGTGGACCAAGTACAGATCGCGTCCTGGAAATAGAGTCACCCGGCCTTCCTTAGCAAGGGCCTCTTTCCCTAGATCGTTTTGAAGGAATAAACGAGCATTCCAGACCGGGATGCCTGGGTGAGATTGGCATTCTTCTCCCTCGGTTGCCCGTGTACCCTCGTTCCTCCCACTGGGAGTTTCAGCGCCGCTAAGACTCGCGGTTTTCGGAGGAATTTTGTCTTCAATTGGCTTTTGCCGAGGTGGGAGAGGCTTGGCTGCTGCTGTCGCGACTATTACTTGGCTGCACTTGCGCCACGTTTGTAGACCTCGGCGTAGCAATATCAGCTCCAACGTTCTGAGAGCATGGCGAATTGAAATTCGGCGTTGGACACTTTCACGTAGGGGCTTCAGAACATGTTTTCTCAGCAAGAGGATCCTGACAGCTGCAGTGACCGCCGCCTCCTTGATCCTCCTCATCAAAAAGGCCCTTCGCTGTAGCCACTGTAGGGCGGGGTGCACATGCAAAATGATGCGAACCGCAACACGCCACCGCAGACGCTGAATAGCTGTGATAAGTCGGCACACATCTTCGGGTGTTTTAAAAAAGTTTCCCGGATCAGCCATCAACGCTGCAGCTTCTCCATAAACGGCGGCTTTGAAGCAAACAAGAGAAACGCCACAAATGAAAGATCCCGGATGGCTTTGAGGCAGCAGTCCGAGTGTCGCCGACACTGCATCACAAAGAAGAAAAGTACGGAAGTATGCAATCATCGACTGACAATAAGGGAAATCCTGCTATGATATCCGGTGGCTGAATAACGGCGGTGTGGAATGGAAGCTGTGTTCTTCGTTACCTAGCGTGCGGTCCCTGACTGTAACAGGGTTGCAGTGCCTTAGCGTTTCCAGAACTCGACTCTCCCTTGAGACATCTTCTTGCTGCAGGTTCACATTTGTTGAGAGCTTCTTCATCTTTTCCTCTTGTTCCTTTAGCCGTTCCGCTATAAGGGGTCCTAGCACCTTGCGCAGTCTGGATGCAAGTGCACGAAGGGGCATTCTGTGAGGGAAACCCGACTGTAGAATGTCCACCAGAGCCAAAGATCCCGAATGTTGCAGCTGAAGAAATGAAAGAATGCACGGCGACGGGCCCAATAAGCAGCAGTTCTATAATAGATAGTAAACCGCCTCATCAAGGCAACCACACTGCCTCCTGCATGAAGTGCCTTCTGCAAGATCTTTCCGTAAATTTCAAATGGCAACCTCCTAGGGTTGCAGCTGCAACCCTTGACCTGCAGCCTTTGTACGCCAATACATTGAAGTGACGACTAGCCAATTTCAGTCAAGACTACACTAGATGCATTTTCCATATTCCCTGGGGACATCTCGCTGCACACTTTTTGATACACTACTGTGCTCCCAGTGCCCTTATTTCGATCGTCACCTACCTGGTGTAACACAACCTTCCGCTCAAACTTGTCAGGTTTCATCCCGCAGTTGGGGATGAAACACCGGATGAAGTGAAGCTGCATGTGAGGTCCCTGTAACTCTTGAGTTAGGTCCTTTACACTCTTCAAGAAACGTTTTGTTATCGAGGAGAATTGACCACCTCCTGCTGCTGGTGCGCTGATTCCGTCCTGCTTTTGATTCTGGTCGTGCTGCTGCATCGCCTGCCGCAAGAACGGTTTCGTAGACGTCGCCACGAGATGTTCCAGCTCGTGCTCGATCTGTAGGTCCACACAATTCATAGGTAGCATATGTTGTAGCTAATGTAGCTGTACTGCACGGACGAATTAGGTACAACACCGTGTGTTAGGGTGAATGTCTCACTCTGTCGTTGTTCAGTTCAAGCCATCCATCGGTGCCATACATAACAGTACCAGCGAAGTGTTTGACAGCAAATACCCTCTCCTGCACTTTGCCTGCAGCTGATGTGCCTCCCATAACTCCTCCTCCCCCTTTTCGAGCCTGGAGCTGCTGAGCTCCTACGAGGCCGATAGAAGTCAAATATTCCTGCTGCAGATGTTGCAGTAGAGCTCCACTGGCCGCAGCCTCAGCTGCCTGCATCCCGTTGGTCCCTTTGAGACAGAACAAGATGTGCTGGTCACGCGCATTGTTAGCTGGGTTGCTGCTTCGCTGCATCAGGTGGAGAGGTTTGTGCGGTTGAATGCTCTGCTGCGTGGAGGCGCAGTAAGTGAAGAGGCCATTCCAGAAGTGAGTGTCGTCTCTTGCTTGCCCCTGGGCCAGGAGTCGGCAGGAGTCATCGAGGCGCCGGAAAACGCCTTCCTGTAAATCGCGAAGCAATGCGGAGGTGTCGGGCAAGCTCGAGAGGAGACTGAGCTCAAGATCTGCCTTGAACGACCCCGGCGGTTTTGCTTTTTCGCTTGTCAGATGCTGTTCTGTCTCCTGCTCTGCGTTGGAGCGCTGATGAGAGGCCTTGTTTCTTGCTGCAACTGCCGGGCTCGTGACTCCTTCTCTAGTGTACAGGGCCACCTCTTCCTCTATGACCTGCTGGACGAAGAGCTGTTGTTGCTTCTCGTTCGCGTAGTTGATGCAGAGCTGCTCCAGTCCATTTTCCAGTCCAAAGGACTCAAACCCGTATATGTCGAGTACTGAACCGAGCGAACGAACAGCACATGCTACGATTTGAGGCGAGTCAAAGCGCTATTTTGTTATCAAACTA
>NW_013565127.1:0-4207 GCF_000499605.1 Eimeria maxima | reverse complement strand
AGATTGCACAACAGGTGCCCGTTTCACAACTATGCATACTCCAAGGCACAGGCAACTAGGTAAGCCGTGCAGCTGTACATGTCACCCCAAACCCCCGGACATTCAAGATACAGCTACAGTGAGAAGCAATCGACTCAGAACCGCTCCCGCTACAGAGCTGCATCTAGGCTATATCAGGGACATTAGTCCTGTTGGAAACATACAAAAATTCAACACTTTCGCGAAGCAAAGCAAAGCAATGAACTGTAATGGATTTTGTGCAACGACCAACATCCATGCGCACTTCCTGTCCGGTAATGCCCGCAACAAGTCGCTTTAGGCGACGATGAGGGACAACAAAACCAAAGCATCGTGATGCTTTGCTCTCCTACGCCACAAATACTTGCGGGCTTTACATAGCAAACCCAGCATACACTCGCAGAGCCAGAAGAAGAACAAATATTCAACACCATACTATCACCATGGATTTGGCAACTGTGAAACGGCAAAGTATACCCAAGTACGCTAGCCATTCCGCTCACCACGAGTCGCATCCCTGGGCAGTATAACCCCAGAAGAGTATCTACCCATGCGGCATCAGTATGAACCCAAGCAGGAACAGAGGCGCACTCAAGCGTTCCACGCTTCGCGTCGTAGAAACACACATATGTGCAACGCATGACACCCTCCTCCAAACACGTTCGTGGCTACCCCCAATCACAAACTGATTCACCTAAACACAACATCAAAATTTCGTACTAAACGAAATTCTGCAGTAGGGCTTGATCTGCCCCAACTAACGTCAACAACGATCCTTGTCAAAACACACAAAACACCGCATTCAGCCCGAACGCCGGCACACTTACTCACATAGACCAACTGATCGACAGCGCATCCATCCCCCCCTCCCCACCAGCCGTAACCATGCGGCCCGCCTGCGTCTCCAAAGGCACACTTTCTTTGAAGGTCAAGATGGGTAGCTTCAGCATAATTCACTACACTGAAGATGAAATGGTGATACCGAGGTCGCTGAAATCGCAATGTAGAAAGCCTGATGTCCAGACAATGCAAAGTACTCCTCGCCTAGACACCTACAAGCTGAGCAGGTCATTCGAACGCCCTTCGCATCGACCTCCACTATCAGCAACAAAGGGTGTCTTAAATCGTCTTAAATCAATACGATCATTCGTCAAAAGCACTGCTGCCCGTACGAAGTAGCGTTCGGAATAGAACCACCCCGCTGCACAAATGTAACTAAGCTTGATCACGAACACCACTAGGCCCGCCAACACACGTCAAAAAGCACGCTCATCAAACACAGAAAAGCCTTTCCGATGCAAAGGAGCTCGCGCATCTCGTTAACATCGAGGCGCACTTCCTGTCCGATGCGCCCAAACGCACGCATGTGGAGAGGGGTTCGAGAACCAACGAAAGAACAGAATTTAACTGCTAACTCGCCTGAGGAAAAGGCATCTGGAAGCCACATATAAATGCGCAGCACACGGCATTGGAGACAAAAAAGGAATAAATAGGTGAGACTGCATGGCAGTCGCGGATGCCATAACCATGTGTAGGCCAGGACACGCGAAACTATGTAAGCCGTGCAGTTTTGCATTTCAACGAAAACCCGCGGACACTCAACGTACACCTACAAGCAATGAGGCGCAATCGCCTCAGAACAACTCCCGCTGCACAGATGCTGCAAAGAAGAAGCTTCATATAGCAGAAGGTGCAGCACAATCGAGCCGCTGGCAACATTTGCACAACCCAGACGGTCGTCCCCTTGCAAACATTGCGCATAATACTTCCAAAGGACACGGGTTAACCAAGAACAACAAATTGGGGATGGATCTTCTCTTCATAGCCTCTGGCTGCCGCCAATCCAAGGTGGCGGTCTACAGATAACCAGTCCATGCAGGTACGAGACACTCCCGACGTACGTCGTCTATGACGGCCCCTTGTGCTCAAATAGCGCAGGTCTAACTGAAGGTCTCAATAAACTACGCTGGCACTTTCAAACGCAGGCAACTCAATGGAACCTGTCCTATCCGTTGGCAGTGTGTGTAGAGGAATTCACGCCAAGTCTAATGCTCTGGAAGTCCTTCGAAGCAACAGTCTGGCCCGCAAAACATTGAGGCATAGCAGGAGGAATTTACTATCTGCGCACCGACGAAGTGACTAAAGTCCAGCCGGTATAAGCGCAAAGGCCGACACAGGTAAGCCATTAAATGAGCCCACTCATGCTGCTTGAAGCCCTAACTAAAGCTATTTTTACCAAACTTGTCGCATCTCTATGGTACGCACGAATCAGCAAATGCGTCTCCTAGAGTCCCAGCGAGAAATGTAGTGTTTCTCATACGGGCGTGCGTACTCCTGGTTTCCTCTAAAGTGGTGAAATGTAGAGTAGCACAGCTGACGTACCTCCTGTATTAGACACCCGCTCACATCTCACACATGCATAGACAAGCACGGCTCACAATGAATGGGTCAGAGGGGCAGCAATCCGTCCCAAACGATGCACCAACAGCAAGGCTAACACGAACACAATCAGTCGCAGCACACTACTCTGCTTGGCAAACGCAGAAGGGGAAACGGGGCTTCCGCTAACTGCTAGGACGTACTAGCTGCATAACCACAACCTACAAGAACAATATGTGTTTAAGCCGAAGGAACTCTTCAACTCAAACTCCGCGATGCTTATGTGCAGGGTGAACGCAATCAAGTGATACAAGAAACTTGCTCCCTGAGTCCATGACAGTGGTTGTGCCACGACGAAGGGTTGACAGCCTTAGCGTAATCCAAGGCGATTCCTACTAGAACGCTTACTCCTGGCACCCCTCTGCAACTGCCGTCGTGATCTAATCACGCTTGGCACCCAGAGCGAAACCAGATAGCACTTCCCTAGATATGCAGCCACAAGGTTCCCAACGTAGGCAAGCTACCAACAAGGACACGCTCACCTAAATATTTCGAGAAAATCGTTTCTGAAGACAGTGCGTAAAGCCCAATCTCTTTTTAACGCACATCCTAGGAGGGTGCTTTCGCAATGACGTCATATTGCACTGTGAACAGCTCTTGCACCTTTAAAATATCGCAATCACCATCCCGAAGCTGACCAAAACTCGCCTCCTTGTGCTCCAAAATTCGCGGCAATTCATCCTGCCATCCAACTGCGGCACAGTCCACATCATGCTGCGTCTTCCGGGCAAGAGCATGTAGGTTCGACGCGTACAGCGTCGAAACGCATCCCATCTGTCTCTGGCACGCACTGCCTGAGATTACAGCTAGCGCCGTTTACTCATGACATGACTGAAGTCGATAAGAACTACCACCAATGTGCTTTGACGAGAGCTGTTCGACAAACTTGTGTGCAGTGTGCACCCGGGGTTTTCCTCTCTCTCTCGCGCGCGCACAACTGTTCCCTAGGAGTGAGCATGCTTCACCATCGATGGGGGCAAATGGAAACTCCCTGGATGCACTGCTCATGGCGTTGCTTTCATGCAACTCCTGACTACTGGACGCCCTCCTGGCCGCTCATCGGCCGCTCATCGCACCGAACGTAGAGTTTCTCCACACTTCCCCAGTCTTCGCACGCCCAAACGCACATGCGTTTGCTCAACCGGCCCCTCTTTGTTGCGCGTAGCCACAAACTATGACACGCTCAAATGCATCCGAGAACAACTGCAACCGGCGCCTGAGTGCCAATGCGTTCTTCAGTCTCACGAAAACGCGCAGAATTAAAACCCACTCGCTGGGCATGAAAATTGCTACGCGAAGCAAGCGCAACTCTTCTTTGCCATTACGAGACCTCCTAACAACATGCAAACCCGTGGGTTTTCACACACTGAATCATAGCGCACTCAGCAACGAATCAATGGAAAATATCAAAGGCCAGCCAGCCCGGCACCAGCAAGTGATGTTAACAACATCGGCAAAAACGAATTCAAAACGTCAACCGCGATTGTAAAGTAAGGAGGTCGGTGGAGTGTTGCGGTCGTTGTTGTTGTCATTGGCAATCCCAACTGTCATACGCGTAGAAAACGTCCTGGGTGTTCCACAAGCGCTTCGCCTGTGTATATGTAAATGCGTCAACACACTATCTGTTCTCGGTAGCATCCAATTGTCTCTCTTAGGCTTATTCATATACTAGCTGTACTCTGATAAACAAGGCAGACTGCAATGAGCTGCTGAATTCACGCACGTACACATTGTCGTCGTCTGTTGCTTG
>NW_013565126.1:0-2595 GCF_000499605.1 Eimeria maxima | reverse complement strand
TTTTTTTTTTGTATAGGTTCCCCGTTTAATTTGTTTATTTTATTTATTAAATCCTTTAGATCGTTTATTTATATTTAGACCTTTCTTACCTAGTATATTTAATTATAATAATAAAAAAGGAGACAATCATGAGGAGACAATAGAGGAAGAACAGCTAATCACTCCTCCTCCTCCTTCTTCTTCTTCTTCTTCTTCTTCTTCTTCTTCTTCTTCTCCTGCTCCTCCTCCTGCTGCAGCAGATCCCCCTGATGCTGATGCTGCTGCTGCTGCTGCTGCTGCTGCTGCAGCAGGGATGTGTAATTGTCAACAGAGGAATACAGGAGATAGTATGGATACAGATGTCCCTGGTGCAGCAGCAGCAACTGCAGCAGCAGCAACTGCAGCAGTAACAGCAGCAGATGCTGCTGCTCCTGCTGCTGTGCAGCAGACACGGTGCCCGCATGCATCGCTGCAGCATAAGCGGCAGCTGTCTTCGCTACATTTAGGAGACAGCAGCAGCAGCAGCAGCAGCAGCAGCAGCAGCAGCAGCAGACTATCTGGTGATAGTAGGACTAGTAGCCAAGGAGACACTTGTTTATGTGTCTCCCCTAATAAAGAGGAGACACTTATTCATGAGGTGTCTCCTTATAGCAGCAGATTGTCTCCTTCCTTATCTAATAATCATGCTGCTGTCCCTGCAGCAGCAAATGCAGCAGCAGCAGCAGCAGCAACAGAAACAGGAGCAACAGCAGCAGCAAATTCATACAAGGAGGAACCATGTATGCATTGCCCTCGCTGCTGCAGCAATCCTTCAGCAGGCGAGGGTGTCTCCAACCCTTACTGCAGCAGCAGCAGCAGCAGCAGCAGCACGGAATGCGGCAGCAGGAGCTGCAGCAACGAGAGCAGCAACCTCAATAGCAGCACAGCTAGCACATCCAGCAGCAGCACAAGCAGCAGCAGCAGCAGCAGCAGCAGCAGCAGCAGCAGCAGCAGCAGCAGCAGCAGCAGCAGCAGCAGGAGGTGCAGCAGCAGCAGGAAGTGCAACAGGAAAAGGAGAGGGAAGAAAAAATAATTGAGGGAAGGAGACAATTTATACAATTACCTCCAGGAGCTATTATACCCAATATACCACCTACAGGCACTACTGCAGCAGAAGCAGCAATAGCTACTGAAACAGCTGCAGCAGCAGCAGCAGCAGCAGCAGCAGCAGCAAATGCAGCAGCAGCAAATGCAGCAGCAGTAAATGCAGCAGCAACACCAGCAGATGACATGGATATACAATAGGAGACACATAGTAACTGTCTCCTTCTTAATACAACCGCCAATCACTAGGGGAGGGGAAGGAAGGGAAAAAGGGCCCCCTGTGGAGGGCCCCCGTACTAGGGGCCCCTGTTGGGGGACCCTTGAGAGGGCCCCCTGTGGAGGGGCCCCCCGTGGAGGGGCCTCCCTAGGGGGGCCCCCCTCTAAGGGAGTTGTACCCATAATAAATAGACTGTTATTTAATTGTTTTTTTAGGGAGAGGGGCCCCCAAGGAATAGTATTAGTTACCTATGCATGCAGCTATTCCTTAGATGCCTCTGCTGCTGCTGCTGCTGCTGCTGCTGTTGTTGCTGCTGTTGCTGCAGTAGTAGTAATAGTAATAGTAGTAGTAATAGTAATAGGAGACACTTTATACATCTGGTGTCTCCTGTCTCCTTATGCAGCAAATAAAAGTAAATAAAATAAATAATATTAATTAATTAACCTGCCTATACACCTGAACTTATGCAATAAAAAGAAGAAAAAAAAAGGAGACAGTTTGTCTGCTGCAGTAAAGAGACACTTGAGCTGCCTATACACCCCAAGGTGTCGCCACATGCATGCATACAAGCAGCAGCAGCAGCAGCAGCAGCAGACACAACAGCAATAAATATTATTACTGTTGTGTCTCCTCTACCCCTAAAAAGAAGGAAAATGCAAGACGCACTACGTCAGCAGACACCCCAGGTGCTGCTGCTGCTGCTGCTGCTGCTGCTGCTGCTGTCTCCTTTTTTTGCGGTGTCTCTGCAGCAGCAGCAGCAGAATTAGATGCATCTAATATATATTTAAATGCTGCATACATAGAAGCAAACCCTAGAGAATCAGCAGCAGCAGGAGGTGCTGTTGCTGCTGATCCTGCTTCTGCTGCTGCTGCTGCTGCTGCTGCTGCTGCAGCAGCAGCAGCAGGAGCAGCAGCACCGTCAACTGTCTCCTCATCAGAGACCCCTAATGTTTGTGCAAGACGAAGGAGACACCTTAGGTCTGCTAGTACAGCACGTAGCCACCCTTGTCTCTGCTGCTGCTGCTGCTGCTGCACTTGCTGCTGCTGCTGCACTTGCTGCTGCTGCTGCTGCTGCTGCACTTGCTGCTGCTGCTGCTGCTGCTCTACTAGCTGCTGCAGACAGCTAAGCAGCAGACGGCAAAAACTATTAGCAAAGGAATTAAACAATAAGGGGACCCATACTATCCCTCCCTATACACATATACATATATACATATATAAATATATATATAAATAAATATATTTATTTATTTATTATATATATAATATATAATACATAATATATAATATATAATATATAATATATATATATATTA
>NW_013565125.1:0-3758 GCF_000499605.1 Eimeria maxima | reverse complement strand
TATATATATATATATATATATAATATTGAATACGTACATGCGCATGCATCTGCATTAAGGCGCATACCTATGCATGCATACCATATCTATGCTTTTAACGATATATGCATGCGTGTATGCCTTTATCGGTATGAATATGTAAGTGGATTAAGGGGGGAACGTGCCTTGCTGATGTGGTGGGAGGCCTCACTAGGAGTACAAAGAAGACCGATCTGGCTTAAATGTTTTCACATAATTCCAATATTGCTTGTCCCCACTCATTGCTGCTGCAGCAGCTTATATTTTGTTTTCTCGGCGCGAGTACTAGAGGGCAGTGTATCCTGTCTTATCTTGTTGATGTTTAATGCTAGTTAAAAAGAATAAAAGGAAGGAGACAAGCTAAGGCTGTCTTGTCTGAATTCTCTGATCAAGGCATGTGATCCAAATTCCTGTAGCGGTCCAACATGCATGCAATCTCCTGAGTTGCACCGACGCACCTGCCGAGACTCTTCAAAGGCTCACTGAAGTCTAAAGATGCGTATGGAATGGAGCGCTTCGGCTCTTGTCCCTTCAAACCCTGAATCCTAAACCCTTGTGGTGTTTGTGGCTGCAGTGCTGGCGGGTAAACTTAGGGACAGTGCTGATCCCACGCACGCTATTCTCGACGAAATTCTTCCAGGGCTAGATGCTAAAACGCCATTCCTACTCCAGGCGTACAAAGCAACGCGTGCGCGCTGCTGCTGTCTCACCTAGATTATTTGGGTTTAGGGTTTGGGGCTCCGGACTTGAGGTTTCTGTGGCTTGCCAGGGATCTGTTCCTTAGCGCTTAGAGACTAGAGGTGGACGTACTTCGTCTAGTTTTCCAATAGAAACACGTGAAAAATTGGAGGGTGCACAGTGTAGGACACTACAGTGATTAGTGCACTTTGCGCTGCAGCGGACACGCTGACAAAGCCGGTGGACATGTGTGTGCTTTTGGGCCCTGACGCCCCAAAGAGTGAGCGAAAGATCCAGGGCTTATGATTTCGCGTATAGAGTTTAGGACTTAGTGTTGGCGAAGACGGTTTAAGTTTTACTGTTCAGGTTTTAGGCTTTAGGGTTGACGGTGTAGGGTAGTTGGTTTAGCAGGCAAGAGGGGTTGCGTGGGACATGGTGCACAAGGCTGTATAACTAAGGGTCTCGGGTCAAAGTTGTCATTTGCAGCCTGCGACTGCAAGGTTTCCGAGTGGACGGAGTGGACTGTTTGTGACAGCAGCTGCACATCGCTCAAGTCGAAAAGAACGCGCACCATATTGGTAAGCCAGCAGCAGCTGCATCCAAGCACCAAAGCATCACGCGAGGCTGCTAAGTGCTGTTGGTTCCTGCGGAGGTGGAAGGGCAGGCAGTTGTGGAGGTTGCTAATGATGCACGTGCAGCAGCAGCAACCACAGGACCTCCCAAGTACCATCCCGTGTTTCTTTCTGCTGGCTGGGTTGCCTCGATTATGAGCTGATTCTCAAGTCGCCTTGAGTTTAAGCAGCACCCGCAGCAGGGGCATCAGCAGTAAAGACGTTAATAGCAGTAGCAGAAGCAGGGTGTAGGAATCCTTGCATTTGTCGCTTGCACAGAACACGGATGGCGTCGCCAGGCCTTCGGCCTGCCCTCCTCTAGAAGAAGAGAGGAACTGCACGGGGCAGTCAAGTGCGATTTACGTCTTGCGACTTCTAGTGCTGCTGATCGTGCTACTCTTGCTACTGCCCCTTCTTCTCCGGCTATTTCTGCTATGTTGCTGTTATCTTTGATTGTGTTGCCTTTGCTGTTTGCGGATGCTGCTATTGCTGATGCCGCTGCTGTTGCCGCTAGTGCTGCTCCTGTTTTGTTACTGTTACTGCCGCTAAAGCTGCTATTTCTGTTATTGCTGAACGTATGGCTAATGTGTGCTCGGAATGACAGCTGACTGTTGTACCCTGGTTTGTGTCTTCTGTATTCTTCTCCCATTTCTGGTGAGCACTTTACCTGTCTGCTCTGTGGGAGTACGGGTGTCGGTACACCCAGCGCATTGCTGTGTCCCTTTGAATGAACACAGGGAGCCATACACCCGATGGTAGAGAGCTTATCGGGATCATTTTGCTGCGTTTTGTGCTGGTTTCCAAAATTCAGAAATATATTCCTTCAGCCTCCCTGCTGGGGTCAACCTAGGCAGTCAATCAGAGATGGATAGTCGACTGCAAATCTGCAGCGCAGAAGTCCTCTCCTCTATGCAAGCAGTGAGCTGCTGGTGAACTCTCTAGCCACTTGAAGCAGCAGCAACAGCCGCGGCACGCTCACAAGCGGCGGACGTATCAACAGCAATAGCAGCAGCAGAAGCAACCGGTGGTGATACTACTGCAGTAGCTGCAGTTGCTTCTGTTCTGGTTGTCCGTGTCATTGTTCATCCGGGGCCGCTGGTGCCTCCTATAACCGCATATAAGCCGCCGTGTCTGTACATCCATGCGAACGGCCAAGTGATAAAAGCCAGCACACCTTTTATGCGAGCTTTGGATTTAGCTTTTATGGTTTCTCTTGCAGCCTCTTGGTTGGGTCGTTTAGGTTTGTAGGTGTGCGTTTTTGGGCTTTGGGTTTATGAATTCGGTTAGATTTTCCCCATAACAAGACAAGGGAATCAGCTGTTGGTGTTTCTATTTTTTTAAGTAAATTGTGTTTCCTTCGGCTGGTTTCTTGCCGTTTTGTTTTTCTCAGGAGCTGCAAGTAGCAGCCCCTGAACACCTTGCTTTTGAAGGCAACACATTGGGTCTTTGGAAGTTCTCTGCTCTCCTCAGCCCGAAATTCGCAGCAGATCAAGCGGCTTCTGGTGAGCTCCTAAGGTTTTGCTTCTACAACTGCTGCCACTTGCCTCTTCCTACACCTCCTTTTCCCCGAGCTCCAGCAGCTCGTTTTTCTGCAGCGAGATGCACCCTGTTAGCGGAATTGCTACAACTGGCCTTCGAAATAAACAGGTAGAAGATATTCGTTCTTGCTAGGTGTTGTCTGTAGCCCTGGATAGTGCGATGGCCAACTCCCAGTCCAAGCTTTTCGAAGCAATTATGAAGTGCATGCTCCCATCAGGGTCCTCTGTCTCTGTCCCCTTGCCTACCATAGTTCAGTCGCCAAGTACGGCCGTATTGTTATTGTTTGCTTACATGTATCACTGTATCCCATGAGGATAAGCTGTTATGGTGCCGGTGGGATGTTACACAGATCGGCTAAAACGTGTGTTTGCTCTCATGCATCCCTGCATTCATATGCCTAATATATTGCACCATTGTATTGTTTTCTGTTGCTACTTCTGTTTCCACTTTTGTTGCTGCTGGTGGTAGTGAGCGGCTAACATATTGCATAGCAGACAAGCGCCTACCAGCCCTGCCTGCGTGGAGGCATCGTGCATACACCTTAAGCCCTAAATTCATATTATCATTGTGTCTAAGCAAGCGCCTGCACTGCCTCCACATGCACATACAGCGCGTTTGTGTCTGTGTGCTGCGGTGTGCAGATGACGAGCTCCTCTGCTCATAGCCCACACTTTTCGGGCTTTCCACTTCTTGAAAATGACCAAAGCCGCAACCGCTGATGCGCTATCATCACACGGAGCGCCTTGCTAAACTTGATATTTTCATCTGTACATTTCATGGGGAAGTAACGTGCTCCAGTTCGATGCGCAAAACGCAATGCGCTAGTACAACGCATTGGGTACAATTGGAGCACGTAAACACACAAAGATGTATGAAGATGTGCTGATATATATATATATATATATATTATAT
>NW_013565124.1:0-3700 GCF_000499605.1 Eimeria maxima | reverse complement strand
ATATATATATATATATATATTTACCTCTTTCTTTTTCCTCTTTTTTTTTCCTCTTTTTTCTCCAATATATATATACACACACACTACATATACAAACATAAATAAATAAATAAATAAAATAAATAAATAAACAAATAAATAAATAAATAAATAAATAAAATAACTAAATAGATAAGATACCTACCTACCTACATAACTAAATAAACAAATTAATTAATTAATTAATTAATTGTGTATATATATGCAGGTATGCCCGTGTACAGTACATGATTATGAATGTGAGTATGGATTTGAACGAGCAGTTGGATCTGTTGAATGTTTACCAACAGATGCAGCAGCAGCAGCAGCAGCAACTGCAGCAGGACTTAATCAATTTGCTGATCAAGAAGATGCTGCTGCTGCTGCTGCATGTACTTCTTCTTCTTTCTTCTATACTGCTGCATATAGAAAGGTAAATACTATTAATAAATATTAGCAGCAGCAACAGCAGCAGCAGCAAAAGCAGCAACAACAACAACAGCAGCAGCAGCAGCAGCATTATGAATATTATTTCTTCTAGTTGTATCTTTCTTGCATGAATTACCCAATAAATAAAATAAAATAAAATATAATTAATTAAATTAATTAAATTATTTATTTATTTATTTATTTATTTATATATATAAATACAGGTACCTGGTGATGGTTGCGAAGGAGGATGGAGACCAGAGAAGGTAGCAGTACCTTGTCCTCCTCATTCCCCTGTTAGTAGGGGAGGGAAACTTGTATTATTAATTATTTCCTTAATTGTTCTTATTATGTGTTTATTTAATTATCTACATAAAACAGGAAAACTTAAGGCTTTCTTTAGGAATACAGGTATATATATATATATATATTATTTATTTATTTATTTATTTATATTATTTATTTATTTATTTATTTATATTTATTTGTTATATATTTATAATATATAATTATATAAATATACAATAATAAATAATCATTAATAATCATTATAAACCCTAAACCCTTTTTATTAGCAAAATTTCTTCTTATTAGGGGTATTAATACATATCTATTAGATGGTATTATGCATGCAACAGGGAATAGGGTTTATTAATTAGGGTTTATTAATTAGGGTTTATTAATTAGGGTTTATTTATTAGGGTTTATATGCTGATGTTGTGTCTAGGGTTTGAGACCTTCGCCAATGTTTCTTATGCAATAGTTGGTAGTGCAGCAGCAGGAGGATGGAGGGAAGAAGGAAAAGAAAAAAGAAAAAATATTGGTAAAGAAGAAGGAGGAAGAGGAGGAGGAGGAGAAGAAGAAGAAGAAATGGAGGAACAAATGAGGGGAACTTCTAAATATGAACCTGAATTAAGCTTTATTGATGCAGAACAGGTACACAAAAAAAAAAAAGAGGAAAAATAACTCTTTTTCTTCTTTTTTGTGTCTTATTCGCCATTTTCTTTTCTTCTTTTTTCTTTTCCTTTGTTTTTTATTATTCCTTCAATTCTTTTTATTCCTTTTTTGCCTATTTACGTCAATTTGTTCCTGATTGTACGATGATGATGATAGGAAAGCTGAATATTTGAGGTGTACGTACACCTCAGCAGAGATTCGCTTTCCTTTTTCTTTTTTCTCTGCATTTTCTTTGCATTTTTTAATTCCTTTTTATTTATGTAGATCATTTTAAATCCTTTTTTATTTTATATTTAATTAATATGTTTATATTTGTATACAGGAAGAACAAGAAGAAGAATCAGCTCCTCGTTTACTGGGTTATTCCCAAGGAGGAATGCATAACAGCAGCAACAGCAGCAGCAACAACAGCAGCAGCAGATTACCCCGTCAAGTAAATAATGATGAATTTGATTTAGATAATAATAATAATATAAATAATTTTAATCAAAATCCTTGTAATAGAAATAATCCAAGAAATACACAACAGCCTGATGCATCCGTACCTGTAAGTACCTATACTCTACTACACTTGCTTCTGTTGTTGCTGCTGCTGTTGCTGCTGCTGCAGCTGCTCTTGTGTGCTGCTGATGCTGTTTGTGCTGCTGTGGTTGTTGTGTGTTTGGTGGTGTAACACTTGCTGCTGCTGTATATACTGCTGCTGCTGTATATACTGCTGCTGCTGCTGCTCTGTTTGCTGCTGCTGCTAACAGATCCCTCGTTTGGCTCCCCCAGGGTTTGAGGATGAAAGCATGGAACTCCTATAAAGCTGCATCCTTCTGTTTTATGCTGCTGCTGCTGCTGCATGCAGCAGCAGCAGTAGCAGCAGCACCAAAGAAGAACAGCAGCTGGTGGGAGTTGCAGCACCGTTTTTAGCTCTGCTGGTGCATTATCTGTTGCTGCTGCTGCAGCAACAGGTGCAGCTGCAGCAGCAAAAGCTGCAGCAGCTGAAACTGCAGCAGCAAACGTTGCAGCAGCAAAAGTTGCAGCAGCAAAAGTTGCAGCAGCAAATGCTGCAGCAGCAAAATGCTTTAGTTGCAGCAGCAGAAGTATTTATCTTTGGCTTGTCTTAATGCAAAGGAAGAGATAAAATAAATAAATAAATTAAATAAATAAAGGAGGGAAGAAAGAAGGAAAGAAGAAAATAATTAATTAATTAATTAATTAATTAATTAATTAATTGGTAAAGAGGGCTGCGCTGAGTTGACTGTGCAGACAAAGAAGAAGAAAGGAGCAAAGAAACAAATAAATAAAATAAATAAATAAATAAAAGAATAAATATTATAATTTATTTTATTATATATTATACAGTATATATATATTATGTATTGTATATTATATATAAACTATACAGAAAATTATACAGTATATACAACATATATATATAATGTATATATAATATATATAATATATATATATTATATATAATATAAAAAATATATATAATATATATTATATGTATATATAATATATAATATATATAATATATGTATACATTATATATTATATATATACATTATATATTATGTATACTTTATACAGTAAATTATATAATATATATTATATAGCATATACAGTAAATATATATAATATATAATATATATTATAAAAAGCATACAGTAAATTATATAATTATAACCCTTGGCAGGAGAAGAAGAAATAATAAACTATATAAATAAATTAAATAAATAAATAAATAAACTTTTTATTGTCTCTTTGCCCTTTTTAACTTCTTTTTCTTATTTATACTTTTATTATTATTCTATTTAGTTCTTTATATAACTTCTTTTTCTTATTTATTCTTTTATTACTTATTTATTTATTTATTTATTATTTATTTATTATATAGTTATTTATTGTAGCTAAATACAACTTCTATATCGTTATCTACTCCCCTTACCCCTTATAAACCCTAAACCCTCGTAAACCCTAGTTACTAAACCCTAAACCCTAATTACACCTAATAAGCCCTAATTAATTTCCTGTATTATTTATAAATACTATTAAAGGAAAAGAAAGGCCCTTCCTTCTATAGATAGTAACATAGAATATCTCTTCCTTTATAGTCCTACTAATAAGGTAATATACGGGGTGTACGTACACCTGAATACGAAGAAAGAAAATTGACTAAAATAATTTCTTGTTTTTTCGTTAAAACAAACGATGTGGTGTATATACACTAAATAAATAAATAAATAATTAGATGAATAAAGAAGAGATAATATTATATATATATATATATATATATATATATATA
>NW_013565123.1:0-3766 GCF_000499605.1 Eimeria maxima | reverse complement strand
ATATATATATATATATAGCACAGAAGTGCAAACTGTAAAGACGTGAAGGGATGATGGAGATGCGTCGTCTTTTCTGCCGTTGTGACTGCAGGTCCGATTCAGTGCCACAGAGAACGACAGCAGCAGCAGGGGCGGCAGCAACAAGTGTGTGACGCTCCAGGAGTATCTCTTAGTTTATCTAATGCCTTACGATGTGTTTGCAGCGAATCAGCAGAAGTTAAAACAGCAGGTTGCAGCTGCAGGGAAATAGAGGAGCGAGTAAACATTCCTTTGTTTCCGCGCTTGTTCGCTTTTATTTTTAACGTGCAGCAACTTTGCTGCATTTGTTTATGCGTTTATCCGACACACGTTTCGTTTTTATTTTGGGTTGTGGGATTCGATACGTGCTTAGCTCAAAGGGGAGGTTTTGTTCAATCAACAAATTCGTCAGGCTTGCTCTGTTCAGAACACCGCAAGGGTTAAAGAGAAAATCGGAAACAGGGATAGAGGGCAGCAGCTGCAGAGAGGAGAGTAGGCGGAAGGCGACATAAAAAATGGAATTTCCCCCCTCAGTTTAGATATATTTGTTTTTGTGTAGACAGTGAAGGGGAGGAAGCAGCATATGGTAGAGGGTCAGTCCTGTTGCGGAGATCTCTACACAGAGAGGATGTGTACTGCACTTAAAAAATGCAGAGTTCTAGAAGTATGGATCTGTACTAGGGTGAACGTTGCTACCTCCAAGGCCGCCTGCAGCCCGGTGTATGCATGTACATCTGAAGATTCTGACGGGAGGTTTCTAGCCTCACATGTCTATCAAATAACATCAAAAAAGAATCGCCAACGCAATAAAGACGCATAAAGGCCACTAAAATGCAGCGCGCTGTAAGTACAGCCTACCACGCCTTGGCACTCACTGATACAAGATAATAAGAGTATAATGATATAGAAACTATAAATCGGTATTAATACATTTTTAGATTAACTTTGATTAACTGTGACATAGTTTTACGGGTGCTTAGGGCTGTGTCAGGGTATCGTGTCTGCCGAGCTTGAAGCTTTGCTGTGCGTTGAGTGGAGCCTCGGTATCACGAAGGACAGCGAGGATGACGCTAATGTTGTCGTTCGAACCCCGGTCGAAGGCCTCTAGCATCAGACGACGAGCAGCCCCAACTAAACTACCGCCTGTCTCCTCTAAAGCCGCTCGCAGCACCTCAGCAATATCGTTGCCCAGAGTCTCAAATAAACCTATTGGAGAAGGAACAGGAGGAGAAAGAAGACATTGTTAGGACAAAAGGAGGAGGAAAAACCTTTTAAATTCCATGAACAACAAGAAGAAGCCATGAAGAAATGCACAGGGTGAAGGAGTAAGCAGAGATAAAGAAGAAATAGAGAAGTCTTTGTCTACGAAGAACAAAGGGAGCCTTAATCTAAGGATAAAGCAGTTCGAACGAATGCGGATAAGAACTGAGAGGATAGAGAACGGGAGGAGAATAATTAATGATCAACAAAATCTAAACAACGAGACAGTCATTATTGCAAACAGGCCAAATTAAAGAAGTCAGCAACCACGACAACAATAACAAAACAACTGTTGTATTTGTGAATAATAGGCTAAAATATCGGTACGTTTGTTCGTGTTGTTGCAAATACTAGCAATAATAAAAAACACACCATATGAGAGGGAAGAAAAAATGTTGACATTAAAGTTAATTATTAAATATATTAGATAAAGCGGTGGGGAGGGGAGAAAAATAAGGACACACCATCACAAGCCAGAAGGAGGAGATCGGCCGATGTTGCTTCTAGCGTCTGTTGACCGGGCACTGCTACCACTTGCTGCTCCTGAGCGGAACGGCTATTGTAGTCCTTAAATCGCTGCAAGTTAGAAAACCAATGAGTATTAAAGTAATAAATAAATAGTTATCGTCGATGAAGAAATATTCAATACTGAAAAAATACCTCAGTTTACACAACAGTGTATTGGAATATGAAAACATGAGGAAAACTTCAAACCCTTACAATGTTGAGATCTACTCAGCAAGCAGCGAAACACTTATACAGATACATGCACTACATTAAGCCGACGGATAAGTGGATCAATATATCTGGACAACTCATCCAGCTGGGTTGAAAGCTTGACGTGATACAAAAAATGCTGGAATAAGCACACTCATGCACAAGAAGAATGATACCTGAATGAACAGACGAACATATATGCATACGGCACAAAAGGAAGACACGAATCAAATCAGGTCAACCAAATCGCTTAAATAAACAGTTGAGCAAGTGTGTGGCGTAAACAGTCAAGTAAAAGTACCGAGAGTAGGTCAGTCATTTCAAATAGGCCAAAAACACAAACAAACAAACGAGCAAGCAAGCAACCCCATAAGCGCTCACGCCAGTCAGAAAGCAAACGAACAAATAGGTGACAACTTCATCTGCTTAATGAATTATCTGATTTGTTTGTTTGTTAAATTTGTTCAAAAAAACAAACCAAGAGCAGATGAAGAAGTTCCAGTTATTTATCGAGGGATACAATAACACACTCAGTGTTTTTGATTGTGTAATAACTATACCTTGTCGCCAAATGCCCTTGAGACGGCCAGCATACCGCCAACGCGCCAGACGCCTCCGACTTGGAGGGAAAATCCCCCTGCCGATTTTATCCGGAACCTCTCAGCGGGGCTTCTGGGGCTGTGATCTTCACTGAGAGACACTTGAGGAGGAGACCGAGCAAAATTAAAGACCATTATTCGGCTATCTCCTGAAAGATAGTTAGAAAGCAAGCATCCCCCCACACGCTGTCCAACAACTCGGAAAACGCAAACGAGGGGAAAGAATCTTTTAACTAGCAATAAACTGCACTCAAAACAACTGCAGGAAAACAAAGTGAAAGGCGAGTGGTGGTTAACATCAGTAAATATTAAAATATAACTGGTGCAACATGAGCGAAAAGAACACTGAGCAGATAGAAGCAAAACATCAACAAACACGCAACAGACGAACAAATGATACGCAAGCAGACACAGAAAAAAAGCAAAGAAAATAAGTAACTGAACAAAGTGCAAGCAGCCAAATGCGAAAGAAGAAAAAAGACGAATGAGGGACAAAAGCGCGTTACTAGGAAAGAGATGGACGGACCCAAATCAAGAGCTGATATGGTTTGTTGATTAAATAAATTGTATATTGTCACTTACCTACGTAAACAGAATGGAGTTTAAACGAACCCGGGCTTATTAAGTCCTTTTCCACAAACAACATGGCAGCTGCACACAAAAGTGGGAACCAAAACCATCACACTAGTACCTTAGCAGCTAGTGCCTAGCTATTGCTGCTGGTGCTGTTGTTGCTGGTGGCGCTTTTGTTGCTGCAGCTGAGTACAGACTGCTTCCGCACAAACGACCGAAACCTCGAGTTGAGGGTCTAAGTGTTTCGGGGACTAGTGTTGAAGGGTAGGGTCGAAGTGTTTCGGGGACTAATGTTGAAGGGTTTAGGGTTTTAAAGGGACTTTGATTACCTGTGGATCCTGACTGTTTGCAGACGTCGTCTTCGATAATTTTTTTGTCAATTGCAACACAAACATCTGCAATTTTCTCCTCTTCAAACTCCAACGGATCTTCATAAGACGTATGCAAGGCAGAGGCTGCAGCAGTAGCAACAGCGGCCAGGGTAGGAGGAGGGGCAGCAGCGCCGAGGAATATAAAAAGGGATAGTGCACTCAAGACTGTGAATGCGCTGCTTCCGCATTTACATACTATATATGTATATATATATATATATATATATA
>NW_013565121.1:0-3491 GCF_000499605.1 Eimeria maxima | reverse complement strand
ATATATATATATATATATATATATATATATGTGCCTATATGTATATTTATTTGTACTATGCGTTGGTTATATATAGATACAGATGCACATAAATAACATTTATTATATGTATTTATTGCTTTTTTTTCTTGCAATATTCAAGACCTCTCCTGGTTTCTCGTTTCTGTTTCCTTTAATTTATGTCTTTTTTCTCCTTTTTTTCTTCTTTTTTTTGCGGTGTATATACAGGTAGATTTTAGGGAATGGAATGGTTTATTACGAATATGTTTTTGTCGTAAAAGAAAGACATTAAATTCAATATTCAAGAAACCTTCTGTTATTTCTTTCTTAGAGAAGAATCATAAGATAATTAGATCAATAAAGAATAAATTACCATTAAATAGTATTAATTTTAAGGATTATTGTCTAAATATATTAAATAATACACAATTAGGAGAAAAAAGAAGTGTAAATATTCATACAAATGAATTTTTTCAACTTCTTCTCTCTTTTCATCAAAATGATATTTTCTTCCAAAATGCTGCAGAAATTATTATTAATAATAATAATAATATTAATAATATTAATAATTTAATTAATAATGATCCTTTTAATGGTTAGTTTATTTATTTTATTTATTTTATTTATTTTATTTATTTTATTTGGTCGTTTATTTGGTTATTTCCTTGTTTTTAGGTGTTTTGTTTTTGTATTTTTGTGTTTTTCTTCTTTATTTTTTATTTAATTATTTATATTTTTTCTTATTTATTTAATTATTTATTTAATTCATTTTTCTTTATTTATTTAATTATTTATTTCTTTCTTTTTTCTTTTTTTTTTTCTTTTTTTTTCTTAGGTATAGAAGAATTGGCATTCTTAAAAGATGATGATGAAGAAGAAATGTCAGCAGAAAGCGAAGATGAACAAACAGACAATAAAAAGAAAAATAAAAAAAAAAATAAATAAATAAATTAATTAATTAATTAATTAATTAATTAATTCAAGAAGGAAGGAAGGAAGGAGAGAAATAAGGAAAGAAAGAGGCATTAAATAGTATAGATAAAAAAGAAAAAAAAATAAATAAAACTCTTATAAACATTTAATTAATTAAATGTTTTTTTATCTTTTTGTTTTCTTCTTAGTAATAAACAACAAATATATTAATAATAATATTATTTTATTTTCCCTCTTTATTATTATATAATTTTAGTCCCTATATAACTAGTAATTAGTATATAAAGGACATATTTTCCCTTTCCTTCTTATTTATATTTATATAAATATAGGCACAGTATACAGACTTATTCTTAGACATATCCTACTAAGTAGCGTAGTGTATATATTATATATGTAAGCTACATCATATAAATATATATATAATATTTATTATTTATTTATTTATTTATTTATTTATTTGTATTTACAATAATTACTGCATGCAAGTAGTAGCTGAGGAATAATAAGCAGGAAACTCTTTCAGTGTTGCTGTACAGATGGCCAAATAAAGGGAAAATATTCAAAATATATACTTATCTTTATTTAATTATTTGTTTAATTTATTAATAATTTAACTTAATTTAGTTTACTTCATTAATAATTTAATTTAATTTAATTTAATTTAATTTTATTTTATTTTATTTTAGTCGCTGCTATGCTGTCGATACACCTGGTGGTGTGCATGCAGCCAATATATATATCGGCATCGCCTGTAGCGGTGGCGGCTGCTGTTGACGCCAAAAATGTAAAAATAAATAAAAAAAAGGGAATAAAAAGAAAATAAATGTTTTTAAGTTTAATTAATTGAAGAAAATGATTTAATTTGATGTATTTATTGTCTTTTTATTCTTTTTTTCTCCCTTTTTACCTACCACAACACAACTAGTTGTATACATCACAAGGTACAGAAGGAAATAAATTAACTCCTTCTCTTTCTTTATTTGCAACAGAAATTAACAAATAAAAGAATTAAAATAAATAAATAATTAAATTATTTATTAATGTTTTCTCCTTTTTTTATTTAAATTCATTAAATACTCCAACAATATGCTTCCTACAGACACGCCTGGTTCTTCCAGCAACGCGAGCAGCAGCAGCTGCTGCAACGACAACATGAATAGCAGCAGCAGCAGCAGCAGCAGCAGCAGCAGCAGTAGCAACAATAACAACAGCAACAACAACAGCAACAGCAGCAGCAACACAGACGACAATACCAACTCTAGCAACAGCAATAGCAGCAGCAACAGCACCAGCATCAACAGCAGCAGCAGCATCAACAGCAACAGCAGCAGCAGCAGCAACAGCAGCAGCAGCAGCAACAGCAGCAGCAGCAGCAGCAGCAATTGTATAGATGAAGAAGAGTATGAATTACGTATAAAAGAAATGCCTAAAGTTGAATTGCATGCGCATTTCTTTGGATCAATTCGTGTATCTAGTATACAAAGAATAGCCAAAAAAAAAGGAATAAATAAAGAAATAAATAATAAAGAAATAAATAATAAAGAAATAAATAATATAAATATAAATAAACAAATTAATAATATAGATATTAATAATAATAAATTAAATTATGCATTTAATTATTTTCTTGATGTATATTCAGCTGTACGTACACCCCAAGATATAAAAGATGTTCTTTATGAAGTATTATATGATTTTTATACAGATAATGTTATTTATCTTGAATTAAGAACTGTAAGTATTTATTTATTTATTTATTTATTTATTTATTTATTTATTTATTTATTTTATTTATTTATTTATATAAATGTAAATAAATATACATAAATATAAATGAATAAATAAATATACATAAATATATATAAATATTAACATATAAATTAACACAAATATTAATATAAATAAATATAAATATAAATAAATATAAATATAAATAAATATAAATATAAGTAAATATATATGTAAATAAATATAAATATAAATAAATAAATATAATATAAATAGTAGTATAATAATATATAAATGAATATAAATAACATAATAATAATATAAATATATTATATATAAACAAGTAAATATACATAAATATAACAAATATAAATATAAATATAAATAAATAAAAAATTAATTAATTATTTATTTATTTATTTATTTATATATTTATTTATTTGTATACAGAGCCTAAAGAAAATAGAGGAAGAAGGATTAACTCCTTTATTATATATACAAATAATTATACAAGGATGTATATATGCATATAATACATGGGGAATGACTGTACGTATATATTTACGTATATATACACGTATTTATATATACGTATTTATATATGCGTATTTATATATACGTATATATAAATACGTATTTATATATACGTACTTATATATACGTATTTATATATACTTATAAATATACGAATATATATATGCGTATAAATATAAGTATAAATATACGTATTTATATGTATTTATATATACGTATTTATATATGTGTATTTATATTTATTTGTATATATATAATATATATAATGTATATAATACATAAGTTTTTTTTTA
>NW_013565119.1:0-3774 GCF_000499605.1 Eimeria maxima | reverse complement strand
AATATATATAATATATATAAATAAATAATATATATATAAATAAATATAAAAAAAAAAATAAATATAAATAAATAAATAAATAAATAAATAAATAAATAAATAAATAAATAAATATATGTGTGTTTTTGTTAATAAATAAGAGTGTTTGCTTATTTTGCCATAAAAAGGAGACACCTAAAAGAGGTGTCTCCTTTCTTCCTCCCCCTTAATTAATTAATTAATTAATTAATAATTATATTTGCTTGCTGCTGCTTGTTGCTGCTGCTGCTGCTCCTGTTTGTGGTGTTGTTATTCGTGCTGCTGCTGCTAGTGCAGCAGTAGCAACTACAACAACAACACCAACAGCAGCAGCAGCAGCAGCTGTCCTCCCTGAGGCCCCATGCATGCATGCATGCATGCACTCCTTTGGGGCCCTCTCCCTAAACTTTTTCGGTGTCTGTCGCTTAGGTCTGCTGCCAATTGCATGCATGCATGCATGCAAATAATGCATGCATGCATGCATGCATGCATGCATGCATGCATGCATGCATGCAATAAAGGCACAGACACTACATAAAAGGAGACTGTTTGTTTATTGAAGACGTCTCTCATCACACTCCCTTCGTAGCTAGCTAGCTAGCTAGCTAGCTAGCTGGATAGATAGCTAGTTGGATAGATAGCTAGCTGGATAGCTAGCTAGTTAGCTAGCTAGATAGGTAGGTAGATAAGTAGCTAGCTAGATAGATAGATATATAGATAGGTAGCTAGCTATATAGATAGGTAGGTAGCTGGATATGTACAGAGTTCGCTACATCTGTCTGTAGCTAGCTAGCTAGCTAGCTAGCTAGCTACGTACCTACCTATCTGTATAAGAAAGAAGGAAATAAATATAAATAAACAAAATAAATAATAATTAATAGCCAAGTTTATTTATTATGTATTAATAAACAAAATAAATAATAAAAAGATTTAATTTAATTAAAACTTCTTTTCCCTCTTTTTTTTTATTTATTTTTATTATTGAGGTGTATAGGCACCTCTGTATATATATTGGGGTGTATAGGCACCTCTCTTATTATATTGAGGTGTATAGGCACCTCTCTTATTATATTGAGGTGTACAGGCACCTCTATATATATATTCCCTCTTCTTTATAAGGGACCTGCTGATGTCCCTGTCTCCTTATTAGAGCTTGGGGACACATTGCTGCTGCTGCTGCTGCTGTTGCTGCTGCTGCTGTTACTGCTGCTGTTGCTGCTGCTGTTGCTGCTACTGTTGCTGCTGCTATTGCTGCTGCTGCTGCTGTTGCTGCTGCTGCTGCTAGTGTGGGGTGTGTTGACTTGGTCGTCTTTACACCCTACGGGGCTCAATGGCTGCTGCTGGTTGCTGCCTTCGCAGCTGCTGACGCTGCAGCTGCTGCTGCAGCTGCTGCTGCTGCTGCTGCTGTTGCTGCAGCTGGCAACAGCTTGCCTCCATACAGCTGCTGCAGCAGGAGCTTCCTGCTGCAGCGAGGGACTTTGCTGCTGCACCTTTCTTGATACACAAGCAGACGAGTCAAGAGACAGAGGATCGCATAACAAAGGAGGCCTCTGCTGCTGCTGCTGCTGCTGCTGCTGCTGCTGCTGAGGTGTCTCGTCTGCTGCGGATACACCATAGCAGCTGCTGCTACGTGTCTCCCCCAACAGATGCAGCCTCTCTGTGTCTCCTTTCTTCCATGAGAGACTCTTTGTTTTAGGTGTGTCTTTGCTGCTGCATGCATTTTTCTGCTGCTGCTGCTGCTGCTGCTGCTGCAGTTTGCCTCCTGATGATGATGCATGTGTTGTTGTTGTTGTCTCTGCTGCATGTTCCCCTGTGCGTGCATGCATTAACGGGGCTGCATGCGCTGCCCCACACCTCCTTAGATGCAGCTCAAGGTGCATAGACACCTCATCTGCTGCAGCAAGGAAAGGGAAGGGCCCCCCTGTCCTTAATAAGGCAACTTTTGCCCTAGGGAACCTATACATATATACACATATAATTAATTAACCGGGATCGATACGATCCCACACGATCCCACACGATCCCACACGATCCCAGAGTCAGGCGCACACGATCCCACACGATCCCAGAGTCAGGCGCACACGATCCCACACGATCCCAGAGTCAGGAGCACACGATCCCACACGATCCCCATCGATCCCAGACGATCCCCAAGAAACACAAACAATACCGAACACCCCACACGATCCCCAGACGATCCCCAGACGATCCCAAGACGATCCCCATACTTACACAGATGTAAGGTCCTTCTCGAGTTGAGGGGGGAGACCGGAGTCTAGTGTATGCAAGAAAAGGAGACGATCCTGTTGATCTAAGGAAGGGATATATACAGCAGGAGGTATACTCATATGTAACCTGTATACACATATATGCATACACATATATATATACATATATACATATATAAATATAATTAATTAATTAATTAATTATATTATTTATATTAATAGATGTATTTATATGTATATATATTTATTTTATATGCATATATATACACATATGTATATATTTATATTTATACATGAATATTATATATCTATATACAACATATTATACACATAATAATAAATATAATAAATATATATTATTACTCCTACGGAGACAGACAGAGAGGAGACACATAAATAGGTAGAAAAGGAGACAATAAAAAAGGTAGACAATAAAGAAAGGAGAAAAAAAGGAGACAAAAAGGAGACACTATAGTCTTGCAGCTAGATCAGCAGCAAGAAGATGATCTAATTGAGCAATAAGCGGGGGGAAACAAAAAAGGAGACAAAAAAGAGACAAAAAGGAGACAAAAAAAGGAGACAAAAAGGAGACAGGGAAAAAGGAGACAAAAAGGAGACAAAAAGGAGACAAAAAGGAGAAAAAAAGGAGACAGAAAGGAGACAGTCCTTACGATAGGCGTGCAGCTAGATCAGCAGCAAGAAGATGATCTAATTGAGCAATAAGGAATTCTTTGCTGTTTTTTATTTCTAAGGATTCTTGCTCCTTAATAAGGACCCCACACTTATTGCATGCGCATGCAGTAGCTGCTGCTGCTGCTGCTGCTGCTGCTGCAGTAGCTACTGCTGCATTTGCTGCTGTTGTTGCTGCAGCAGCAGCAGCAGATGATAAAGATGATGATGATGATTGATGCTGTCTCCTCCTCTGCATGCGCTGCTCTGGTGGTGGCTCTGAGCTACTAAAAGCCCCACATAGATCATCGGGATCGGGATCGGGATCGGGATCGGTGGGATCGTCTCCGATCCCACACCCGATCCCACCGATTCCACCGATCCCACACCCGTCTCCTCCACCCCCTCCAGACCCTCCTCCCCCTCCTCCTCCTCCCCAACCATTTATACGATTATTACTGCATTTGTCTCCTTTTATTGTATAAGTTATTGGCTTAAGGGGACGCAAAAAGTATACAATTATCATCTTACGTAGGGCTGCATGCGGAAAAAGCCCCAAAAAGGGATACGTCATCCTTCTTATACTTGGACGTGTTGCCCATAATAAATCCGTACTGCATGCATGCATATAACAGTATATATATATACATCTATAATTATGCATGCATGCATGCAAATATGTGCATGCATGCTTGCATGCATGCATATAACAGTATATATATATAAATATATAATTATGCATGCATGCATGCAAATATGTGCATGCATTAGGAAAAGGAGACATAAAAAAGAGACACAAATTAAGGAAATAAGTAAACAAACAGACAAATACTATATATATATATATATATATATATAA
>NW_013565118.1:0-4343 GCF_000499605.1 Eimeria maxima | reverse complement strand
TTGTGTTGCAGCTGCTGGTTTGTCTGCGTATGCGGGAGCTTGCCTGCTGTTATATCCGCCGCCACCGTCATGCTGTGTGTGTGTAGCCACCCACGGCGATATGAGCTCAATCATTGGAATCCCACTTGAACTGCTTGGCTCACCAACGGGAGATGCACTATCTGAAGCTGTGGCTGTCATCCCTTCACACATGCTCGAAGCATCCAACTCCTTCTTTCCTGTGTCCGATAGCCGGCGATTGCCAAACTTCTTCCTCAACACTTTCTTATGGTATTGTGAGCATATTGAGATCAGAAGCACAACTGTTACAACGGATGCTAACACTGTTGGCAGAAGTGGAAGTTATGTAAATGATGCTCCTCTGATTCCTTCATGCATGCCCTAGCTACTGCAAACTGTGTACAGCACTTTACAACTGCAAACGTAAGTGGTTGGCTTGCAGCTACCATATCCAACGGAGTGTCAGAAAAGGGTGTTTCGGTGTAGGGCAGCTAAGCCGGAGAATCTCAGATCAACTAGTACGTAGTTGTACTACGATTGCATACTGTAAGGATTCAACAGCAAAGGTGACATAAAGCCAGCCTGTGCACATTTGTTGTGTACAGAGTGGGAGATTGTGCCCAAGCGTGTCATTGTTGCTTTCATCTTCTCCGTCTGCCACTGTGCAGTTCCCGGTGGTTATTTTGCGAGATCGATAATAAGATGCATCGTGAATTTCCTGCAGATGACGCTTAGTAGACTTATGTCTGAATCACTAATGAGGCACTTCAAGTAATTAAGGAACTTCTAGACTTGAATTGCGAGTAGGTAGACAACTCGTGTAGTAAGCGAGCGCAACCACACGAAGAAGGTGGCATAGTTGTTGAGGTTGCCCACAGCAATCCAAGTGCCACCACAGCACCTAGCTGGTAGATAGCTTCAGGGTAATCCGCAATGTGGAGAGACCTCGTTTTCAGCAGGCTGGAGAGAACTCGTTTACAGCGGGTGTAGCTTCCAACCAGCCTCAGTGCACGGTTTGTCTGCGTGGTACTCTTATTTCCATTTGCGCACCGGCTGGCTATTAAGGGGCAAGTAATTGTTTAATAAAAGGGGGTCCTGTGTACATTCCACCCTGCAGAACTAGTTTCAGCTTTACCACTCATCACAGGGCACCTCTACACAGCAGCATTCCCTTTTGCCATTTTACACAGGCCGCCTGGTTGCTTGAGAGGAGGTTCGATGTTTTTATGGGAAATTGCATCCTAAGTCTTTGTCTGTACTGCAGGTGGAGAAGATCCTCAGCTTGTATCGAGGGCGCTTTGTAACTAGAACTACCAACCTTTTCTAAGGACAGTCGATTGCTGCAGTGAAGAAAAACGGTTTTTTGTAGGACTTCCTAAATAGCAGCCGATATTTCGCTCTTTATCCAGGCCTTCTGCTCAGGTCTGCCTGCGTGTCTGGAGCTGATGGATGAAGGGGTGGCTTGCCAGGAATTGGGATGCACTGCACTGCACCTGGTGGTGCAGGACATCACGACATGCAAGCTCAACCAAGTCGGTTGTAGACTGTAACTTCGACATCCGCACACAAACACTTACTGTGCGTTTGCGGGCAAGCTGCATGCAAGCTTGCAGTATACGCAAGCTCGCAGGTGTGTACAACAATTATGTACAGCATTAGGACAAGCAACAATGAAGATTTTGTTGTGAATGTGTATGGGGCTGCTTTGCATTATGAATTGCAGTACGTACTGAGAGTCGCCGACTTCATCTGACGGGATGTGCGAACTGCAAAAGAGCCCAAATGCTTAAGGTGATAGGGCAGGTAACCGCCTTCCTGTGTAACGAGGCCATTTAAGTTCAGCGGCTCAACACCTGAAGCTGAGGGAGCGGAGGCGGCAACGGAGCTTGCTGCAACTAATCATGCTGGACAGCCCCACACACCCACACGCAAGCACAGACAATCCCTCTTTGCTGTGTGCACGAACACTGTAGACAACTGTTGAAGACTTCTGCGTGACTGCCGGCTGCATACTAGGGCCGAACAAGGGTTCATGCGCCAACTTCAGAAAGACTTGTCCACGTTTGACAGACTATGCTACATCTCATTCCCCTCCTTGGGCATGCAGAACACGCCCGCATGGTCCCATGTTGGACAGGCTCATGGCTTTATTCCTATGTGATTCCTCCCACAGTTGCTCAGCTGAGGAGCTCCGCAGTCTGCTTCTGCTGCTCCTCCCATTTGTGTCTGCTCAGCACCGCTTCTAACTAACGTGTTGTTTGTCAAGTATGCCCAGGATCTGGTTTATGTTTAATGCAATACATGGATCGCGAGTGCTGGCCGACGCACTAAGAGGAGAGTAACTGTTGCACTGAATGCTACAGTAGGTGCCTTACTGCTCGGAATGACACTGTGCTGATGTAGGATAGCAGCTCTGTAAGCCTAGGGCTGCTTCCAGGCATAGGCCGCCCCTCGCTGCCGGGCTGTAGGCGACATAGAACCGCCAGTGCTGAGTCGTTGGCTTCTTCACGTCGGGGCAAACCAAGCAAAAATACCAAACCAACACAAGCAACACAACCCTGCACAAGTCTCTTAGCATTTCTGCACAGTTACAGGGGCAACATAGAGTTCAGTGACCCTGTACTTTCTCCTTATGCTGCTGCTGTCGCTGCCGGTGTTGCCGATGGTGTGTTAGCCGCTGCGGCTGCTGCTGCATACTGACAGCTATTGGGGTGACCTTGTGCAGGAGTTCCTTACGGATAAGAACACTACGCATGTTGGCTAATCGAATGACTTCTGCACTCTCAATATATAATATAGGAGAAGGCCTGCCCTTTGAAGAGATAATTTCGCACCAAAGGACAATAATTATTCCGGCGTACAAGCACAGCCAACTGCCCCACTCACTGAGGAAGCTGTGGATGCAAGATGATGGGGCTTGCTCTTCTTCTGGCGATGATTCGGAGAATACACGGAGGACAGTGGCGAAGAAGAAGCAAAGCTACCGCGACTCTCATGTCTAGATGGTTGCCTGGTTGACCACTGGTACTCTTCTTCGTAGGTGCTTAGACTTCCCGGAATGCCCAAATTTTGCTCAGTCGACGTTTAGAAAAGCTATCCACAGCTGTGAGTGCCTTTCCCCTTGGTTGTGTAGACTAGCTTCAAGTACTGTTAATGTGACTAATTCTTGTTGCTGCTGCAGAGTGGGTCAGGGGTTGTCAGCCTTTTCGCTGAATGACGCCTTCGTCGCAGCCCACCTGCAACTTGTTGTCACTCAAATCGCTAAGAAGATACAAGCCTGTCATTCTTTAAGCGTTCCCTGTCCATCGGTCTAATTTTCGTCTCTCGCAGTGTTTCCATGCTAATTAGTGCTGGCAGGCAATATTACTTGACTATCACGAAAAATGAGCATACATGTGCTTAACTGATGGTACAGCTGCTAAGGAGCCTGCTTGTTAACGCTAACTATTAACTATGTATGCCATCTAGCTCTACACTGAATGTGTTCAATTCTGCTCCAGGGGAGCAGCTTTATACTGCACAAGACAAATGATAGCAGAATATATTTTTGGTGACCGCTTTTGTGGGGCGCGTGCCTAAAAGGCACTTCAACACTGTCATTCTTGCAGTAAGTACAATACGTAGTTCCAAATATATGCATTTGCAAGGCCTGTGTCCCTGGGTACTTCCAACGCTTACAGTTGAAACAACTGTTTTGGCTCTTCCCTACCGCGGGATACATAGAGAAGTCGGGAATTATGGGAGAATGGGAAACGAGCTGTTGTAGGCACTGTCCAATGCTGATATGTTTATTTCTGCTTGTGAGCTGTCTGGTTGCTGAGCGACATTCGTGCGTCCACCACAAAATTTGTCAGTAGGCCTTCATTGTAGAGGACTTCTACGAAAAGACCACTTCCGCAAGTCTGTATGCGGAATTGCCCTTTTGCAGGGGCTGCAGATAGTTGTGCTGGTAACGGATTCCACCCTTGCAAGCAGCCTGCTTAGCACAGCCCATGACATGTGTCTAGGAGTTGCCTTCGGTTTATCGCGTATATTTAACCCCTGCCCGACTATGTTTGCACTTCGAATTGCCCTATAGCAGGGGCTGCAGGAAGGTGTGCTCCAGCAGGAGGCATGCCACCCGTCCAGCCGAAGCCCAAAGCCTTTGCGCTGTAACACAGAGGATTCCTGCAAATTAAATGAGAGTAAAACTTCTTCGAACAACGCTGACTTCCTACTACCTCGACTCCATTGCAACTCTCCACTATTCTCGATTGGGCCCACTGACGCCCGTTGTACCTGGAAATTGGGTGTGCATGGAAGAGAGAATTCCCCCAAACGTGTACATCTTACAAATTCATATG
>NW_013565117.1:0-43047 GCF_000499605.1 Eimeria maxima | reverse complement strand
ATATATATATATATATATATATACACGACGGGCCTACTCTGTTTGGAGGCGCGTATCATTGTCCAGGAGGGAACGAGCGTGCTGGGGGGCATTTTCTGTCTTAAGCCTCAGTGCCATGTCCTTGGCCACGCCATGCAGCTGCAACGTCCGCACAACGAAGATGCGCTGACGAAGCTCGCACACCAGCCTCACACTGTAAATTGATTCCGGAGGATGCACAGATGAGCCTACACTGATGAAAAGTCAGAATTTCTATTTCGTGGCAGCGTTGTTAATCATAGATGGGAAATCTAAGCGAATACACTTCATGATGAGAAAGCAGAGAGAGTTTATGCGCACCACGCCATTAGAAGGAAGTTGACATGAATTGTTCAAATATCAGTTCAGTTTCTGGCCTCCTTACCCGTTTGTCGTCTGTGCACTTGGCAAAACCTCGCAAGCAAAATTTATCGTGCCGCTTGCTAAGAAGGTGCAGCTTTCTCTGAGCTTCCCTGGCCTCAGCATCCCCTTCGGCGCCACCGACCGCCGATCCCCCACAAATGCTAACGAAGTGATTCAATTGCCTAATGGCCATTTCTTGTTGCAGCCGCAATTCGTCATACTGAGGCCAGGGCACCAGAGCGGCATCTCCCCCCCCGTCACCAACGCCTTTCAGCTGCTTGTCATGGCGCAGAAGCCTCTGCCACCGGGGATAGCTCCACAGATCAGGCGATGGTATGCGAAGGGGAATATGCTCCATCGTGTATCCAAAGAAGGCTTCGGAAACGGAACAGTCAGGAAAAGAAAGGCCTTCTTCTCCTGCCTTCAGCCGTACGACACCTAGCTCCCCCTGCGAATAGAAAAAACGAAGGCATTTGCGTGTCACAAAGACAAAATGACAGGGACCACAATCAAATGCTGCATGCTACACCAGGTGAGGATCCTTCTGCATGGCTTCACTAACTTTCGATTCGTCGATGACGACTGGAAAGAGAGGTGCGTTTGCGGAGGCCTCCTCCAGCGAGCAAAGCTTCACCCACTTAAAAGCATAACCCAATCCTCCTATATTCGTGGAGCCAACAGGCAACAAACCTCGCACAACTCCTGCGTCAGCAAGATGACCCGTAAGGAAACAAAATATCGCCCAGTAGTCGCTTCCGACGCAGCCTTCCACAAACACTGCTTAACCATCAGGTTCACCACGTTCCCACCATGTGCCGTCAAGAAATGCAATGTATGGTTGAGTGTAGTCACTCTTTGCGAATTAAGCAGGATGTGGCACCCGACTTGCCTGAAACGTCCTTTATTGCTGGCATTCCTCCTGGGGAAACGCCAATCCAGTCAAGTGGTGATTCCAGATCAAAGAAGCCTGCATCAATACATCAATGCCAAAGGAAGCATGCAGTGTTCCCATGTACTTATCTTGGCTCAATTGCTGCTGGGCTCCTGCGTCTCTGCACTGCCATGTGGAAAGACAACTGCCACCATTATCACCTTCGTGGATTATGTCGACATCCGGCATAGAGGCAGCAGCGGCGGGGGGAGCCGCTAGCCTCCGCTTGGAGCAAGAAATTGGCAAGCGAAAGCTTGCATTGGGGCAAGAAGGGCTCGGATGCACGTGCAAGACGGAGCAGTGCAGCTGCAAAAATCCCTCGCTAAACCCTGTTTGTGTCACAACAACCAATAACTGCTGGGAGCCACACAGCGAAACAGGCCTACCAAACACGTCGGCCGTGTATAACAGCACCCCCCCTAATGTGAATATGCGCAGCGTCCTGAAGCAATGCAGAGAGAAAGATGCTTGCACCTGTTACTGTGGAAAGGGAGTATCTGAAAGTAGACCGCCTGCTGCTTCCCTCTTATGTTCCCCGTACGCTCCATCATCACTGCAGTGGTGCTTGAAAACTACCAGTAGGTGGTGATTTTATGCCTCTAATGCACTAGGCGACATTTAACAGGGTGCATTTCACAGGGCGTTCGATGTATCCAGTGCAGAAGCTAGAGACATACCTGTCTTCAGTTACTGCGGCAACGAATGAGTCTCCGGCAGCTACTGCAACAATCGTCTCTCCCTCAGTGAAGTGCTTTACCCATGACCCAGCATCCAAAAAGCAGCTGAAGGAGAGTGTACACAAGAGCGAACCGATCATATGAACCAATTCGTGGCATACTGGAGGCATTGGGTACGCATGATACATCAACAGAATCTTAAACGTGAAATGGCTTTGTACTGTTTTCGAACACGGTAAAGAGCAACTCACCGAAACTCCATGACACTGCGAGATGATCCTGAAGCGGCCAAGACAACGCCAGCTCTGCCTGCAGAAAACAGCAGATGCTAGTGTCCGTTGGGCAGCAGGCCACTGGCACTGTATGCAGAAGCAGCGGGGAGCAACCCTTCTATAAAATTAACAACTCCTCGGCACTCACAAAGAGCAGCGGCAGAGGAATTATGCAGATCTGCAAGCTTTCTGTGCGCCGTTCCCTCAGCAACTGCCCCAGGAGAAAAATTAAAGACATCAAGAACGGAGTTTTCCGCCGTCACAGTTTTGGTGATGTGGCCGAAATGCGTCCAATACAAGCACCTGCGAAGGCCACGAGTAGAGAAGCGATTACTTTTAGAATATATATCCGACGCCAACAGTGTACGCTGCACCAACCAGGGAACAGCAGAGAACAGCATTCTACCGAACATCTAGGCGTATGAGGGCACATAAAGGTGCATAGCCTCGGTGCAATTGAATGGCGCCCATCAGCTGTGTAGTCCTAATCAATACAAAAACGTTCCAACAAACGGAGGCTAAGGCTGTTTGGTGCATCTCCGTCGCACCAGGGTTTCCCCGGATCTTTTGGCTGGGGCCCACCGCCTGGATGGATGAGCCTCTGCTTGGTTGCGTGCTGCTTCTTGATCAACGCATTCAGCATCGCCTGAGCCTCCTGCAACTCCGACTGCAGCGCAGTGAGGCTGGAGGCAAAGACTTCAGTACCGCCAGCATATACTCCCTCGCCGTCAAAGGAGGCCCGCCGGGAGCCGCCCGAATCCGTATCGCTACTTTGGCTCTCCTCTCCTGCTCCCGATGGAGGTCGTCTGCGGTGCTTATGAGCGCGTTTCTTAGGGGGGGCTGCACCAGCGTTCAAAGAGCAGGGGAATGGAGCACTTCTGCTCGTGAAATTCTCTTTTCTTGATGTTAAAATCACGTGTTTCACCCACAGTAAAGCTTGCTCTTAATGAGTGCTGTGCTCTGCTTTAATTCATGCCAACAAATAGTCAATCCGGTGCAGATAAAAGCCCATCGGAAACAAACAGCACATGCTTGATAGACTCGCCAGGTTGAGTTCCCTACAGCCCCTATTCTATTAGTTGGTATATGTTCATGCATGCCCACATGCACACAGACGCGACCACCTCGGCTGCTCGCTTACTTCTTTCCTCAGGGTCCATCCCATTGAACAGGTCATTTTCCTGCGCTTCACTTTCCGTTTCGTCGGCCGAAGCTTCTGCCGCTTCCCGACTCAAAAAGTCTTTAAAGGACCTCGCAGAAGTCGCACTTTCTGTGGGCAGGAGAACAGAACGAAGAAGCGAACTAATGCTGCTTTCTGTGTGTACTTCGTCTGAAACGGTGGCAACTGCGTCAGATGATCTGCCCGTCACTAAGAATACTAAACCCGAGCTTCCGTATTTGTCACACACTATGCTTCCTGACTTGATCAGCGAAGTCTTCCGTGCATTTGCTTACTCGTCGCGTCCTCACCCTCTGCATCTCCAACCGTAGGTTTTTGAGGGTTGTGCGTGGTTTGCTCCTTTGCGTCAAGTTTATCTCTATGCACAAATGAGGCTGACGCCTGATTGGCAGCTTGCATATCCTCCGGGCATAAAATAAGAATGCCCAAATAACCATCGTCTCGCAACAGCACCAACGGGGCCAGGGAGGAGTTGGTGGCCAGGCAACAAATACTCCTAAGTTGAGCAGTCCCGCCAACTGAAGACAAACGGCAAGTACGGACAGCGTAGACATAAACAGTAGAGCACAAATACATTTACAACTTGTATTTGCAGTGCCTTTAGTTGCAACAACACGGAACTATACACACAAATGCACATGCAAATGTAAATACATCCCTGTCTGTGCACTGTGAGGTTGCGTGCCTCCAGTCTCTCCGCAGGTGAGTCTACCAACGAACAGACGAAATAAAGAGACAATAGGAATAGGGCAAATAAAGGACGGCGGCTGTACTTTGTATCATGACAAGTGGTCTTTTTTGTTGCATCCTCCAAATGCTTAGTTCCCCGATCGCCGATACACCGCAAACGACTGGCGCTCCACCGGACTCTCCTGATACATCAAGCGCTTTTTCTCCGACAACAGAACCACAGTGCTGCAGTAAAGCCAAGTGGGATGGGGCGTCGGCTTCCCTCAGAGCTGGGACCTCCTTTGCCTCCTCCCACGCATTCGCCTTGCACGAGCTCCTCAGCTGTGGGGCCCCTGGAAGTAGCAGCTTTTCTTCCCCAATCCTGTTGTCAACCACGCAACGATCGAAAGACGAAAACGTTGAAAAAAGAAGCCAATGCGCTGAGCAACAGGGACTAGGAAAGGACAAAACTGTATAGGGGGTAAAATGCGCGTGGGCACACCATGTTGGTTGGACCGCCGGGTCAGCGGGGCCTGCAAGTTTAAGCGGTGAAAAGTCCTTTACGACTGTGAATTCCCGCCCATTTCGTTCCAGCAAAACTAGGCGCCGCTTTCGGGTGCTGATAGCCAGGCGGTAGCCTTGGGCTGACAGTGTGAGACGACAGGCTCCATCGACAGGACTGCAGAACAATCAACGTTTCCAAAAGACGCAAGTCGCCCTGCTATATGAAAAACATTACAGAGAAAAACAAGCAACAATTTATACTGTGTGCATGGCTCAGTAAGGGGACAGAGGACGACTCACAGGATCTCTGTCGTGTGACCAGTTTCTGGCCACGAGACAACGGCAACGCCATCGCTGTACAACGCAATTAGCATCATGGTGTATTTGATGCTCCTTTTCTGATTCTCCTGGCGTACAGCTGATGTTGCCATGTCTTCTCCTTGGACATAACAGCAAGCCATGTCAACTGGTTCGGCCATCCGACAGTACAACAGCTGCTTCGAGGCGACAGAGAGTCGGCGAGGTAGCTGTTTTTCTGCGCATTGCTCGCTGTTTTGACGGTCCTGTTGCTGTTTTATTTCCATGTGCCACAGCTGTCCATTAGCCAGACCAACGAAAAGTTGCAGAGGCGCGTCAGCTGCGTCAGCCTCTGCTGCGGCCAAGGCCGTCACTCCGCTGTTAGCTGCTGATGCTGCTGTAACCGACACCTTGCAGCTCTCAAGATCTACCTTGGCTGCCGCCGTATTCACTGCTTGTACTGTCTGAGAAGGCAACAAGCGGTGAGCAAGGATGGTAGCCGTTCCATTAAAAGTTAAGAAATCGGAAAGAATATGCCGTTTCGCTGCATCTGCTGGCCCTTCAGAAGGGAAGCGGACCACAGCAGAGATTCCTTTTGGCGGCAAGTCTTCATTCCTAACACTGCGCCAAGCCAGGCGTGGGCCTGACTCGCCGTCTTGCTCCATTGTAAGAGGTATCGAGTTCTACAACGGGTAGCAGCAAGGGTTATTGAGCACACGGGAGCCGATGTGGGGTGAAAAATAACGAACCCCAGCCTCGGGTGATTGACAGAATACTACGTTCTGCTCCGATGAAGCACAAAAACTAAGGATTCATCTCCAGAGAACAGTGCAAAGAGGGGGTGAGCCTCAACGCGGTCGTTCCCGTTGCAGTCGCTCTGGGGGAACAAATGTTAAGCATGAAAGGGTTAAAACCGAGCCCCACAGTGCTTCATTTCATTTCAAGTTAATCAATCCAGGCATATTTTGGCCTTTTCCAGCCTATATCAGGGGAATTGGCCCCTTGGGGCTGACCGGTGGTGGGTGAGGAGTTGTGCCTCAGCTGGTGGGTGGTACATGGTGTGTAGTGCAGAAGCACTACAACGTGTCCCAGGTGTGACATCTAGCGGCTTTAGGTCATTAAAAAAAATAAATATTGTTGAATAATTTAGGGATTAGGTTACCGTTAGATAGAGTCATAGCTTAGTAGGGTCAGTGTGCTAGCTATCCGCGCTTGCCGTGTAATGCAGTGCTTAGACACTACTTTGGATCCCAGAGATGACTTCTAGAGATCTAATAAATGGACGAGGAATAAAAACTATTTATTATAGCTGTGATTATGGAATTTTTATGTAGATGGAAGCTTTATAGGTCAGACACCTGACTGTGTTGTCGTTATTTCCCCTCTTTTTTATCAGGCACTGATCCTCGGTGAAGACTGGGGGGTCAGTTCTGATTATTCTAGTGAGTCAGTTCTGGTATTCTGGGAACTTCCCTTGTCTATAACAGAGACTCGAACATGTTTTGGAAATTTAATTATTGACTTCTGGGAATGTGAGTAGCTAGAGGATGTAGTTGGGAAGCCCGATGGTACAAGATGATATCAGTAGGCACAGCTTAGGACTGCTGCGTACTACATTTGGGGGCTGTTCAGGGATATTATATACATATGTTTTACCCAGGGACCTCTCTCTTAAATGTTTATCTCACTATCCCAACCATTCTGTAGTGGAACGGTTAATGGGAATCAGCTGCATCACAACTGAAGAGCTAGGGGCGATGGCGTGAGGAGCCAGTTAGGAACGGGAGCACGTCTTGTGGGAAGGACAGTGGGGTCCATATCTGACACGGAAATTCCATTGCAGACTGCAATAAATGATAACCAGGAGCCGAAAACACCTAGGGTGGACTTTCTCCGAAGGGCTGATTTTCACATTCCTAATGCCAATGGAATAAATATGATGTACTTCCTTCGTCATATGGAAATGTTGTTTTGTGGAGATCGGTTTACCTCACCAACACTGGGGATACGAACTGCGCGAGTACTTGACCGGGGATGCTCTACGATACTGGTTCTACCTGTGGGATACTAAGGCAGATATGAAGGATTGGGAACGTGTCAAACGCTCTATGTTCACTAGATTCTGTGGGATTCCCCAAAATGTAACCTTTTGGCGCTTATCTAGAGTCAGGTGGCAGGGTAGTGCTGTACAGTATGCCTCCAGCTTTTCAGCGGTCCTGTGTCAGGGAGAACCTTTCCCACCCGATCACCTAGTGGCCATTTTCCTAGCTAACTTGCCTGACGGTGTCACTCTAAGAGTGACAAAGGAAGGCCAAAAGAAGTTCACAGTCGAGGGAGAGGCTGCCGCTGAGCTGGAGAAGACAGTGAGGAGAAGAGAAAAGACCTTAGATTATCTGCGTCAAACTAGACTGTCCTCACAGGGTCTACGACGGACTGTGCGAGATGTGTCTGATGAAACGCAAAGATATGGAGATCGGGAAAATCTACGGGATCGGCGAGTGACAAGGGACATCATCTGTTTTGAGTGTAAGGGTAAAGGGCATGTTGTCCGGAGTTACCCTACGGCCGACCCAAGGGCTCAGAGGGAAGGCGAGAAATGCAAGACGTGTGGAGGTCTGAATGACTATGCTCGAGACTGCCAACATCGGCGCGGAGCGTAATAGATAATAGGGGTAGGCGGCCGACCACATGTTTTAGTACTGAGGGAGCCAACTGTTGAAACGAAGAGCCACAGTACAAGTTTAACACAAGGGTAGTATCTGTCGAACACCAGAGGGCGGATGTGGCTGCGAGCCAATGCTAAGGGTTCATGGTTACAGCGGCCTCAAAGAGTTTCATTAGTCAGGAGAAAGTTGATCGTTTACAGCTAAACGTGCACCTACCTTCAGAAGAGTGGATGTTTATGTAGGTCATTGGCGAGCAGATGCGCATTGATAGGGTCGTCATGAGATCGACGACGTGGGGTGGACGCGAGCGTTCCACTGGAGACTTCTTGAAGGGGCCTGCACCTTGTGAAGCTGTGTTAGGGTTTGGTCCGTCGACCACTCAAACAGTGAAGTGGTATCCTCAGCCAGATAAGTTGCGAACCCACGGGAATGCGACGTGAGGTGGGCTAACGGTAGCTCAGTAATACAGATTTCGGACAAAAGGGGGCCACACTAAGGACTGCGCCAGAAGACTCCAGCAAAGCAGGCATACGACATCATCACTAGACACATGGCGGGCATGTTGCCGGACCAGGTCGCGGCCATCCTACAGCCACCACCTCAGCAGTACCGGGCCCACGCGGGGGTGGGAGCAAAGGTATCGATTGCCTCTGTAGTTCAGCAGGCTAAGACAGACATACGCAGGGAATGTACCGCCTACTGGCTTCTCCGGACGCAGGAAAGGCAACGGGGATAATGTCACATCCCTGAGCAGCCAAGGGGGCTGTTCTACACATGGATTGGATTTCGTCCCCCCCCAGTCTGTCAGATAACTAGCCAAGATCATTATATCACAATAGCAGAGGGTGATGCGTTGGCGTCACCGAGGACCGAGGCACCACTCAGATATTTTCAATTGGAACCGGTGACTGCAGAGGTACTGCTTATCTGTGAGGTGTCCCTCGAGGTGTTCCCAAACTCTGGAAGGCCTTCCCCGACGCCCTTCCAGCAGGGCCGCCGTCCAAGTGCCCTGACGAGTATCACACAGTCCTTGTGCCCGTTGCGACTCGTACCTACGCGCTGTCTGGCGTGCTGTTAGTACTGCGTGTTGTGAAAACGGGGGAGGAGTTCTAGAGCACCAGTTCTGCGTTAGCGTGCCATCTACATAGTTAGTAGTTTAGCATAGGATAAGACAGACACTCGCACAGTTGGATGATACCACACTATAGGCATGCGCACTAAGTAGCTGTGAACAAATAAATACAGCACGGGGTTAGGGAAATTAGTCATCAGGTATACTAATAATAGCCTTTTGAATGGAGATACTTACAGTGGGTGGCTTAGAGTAAACTGGAATGCACTATAGGAAAGGATGTGGCAGGTGAAAGTAAGCACAAAGCGTAGCTCGACACTACAGCAGGTAGGCCCTCTACTCCAGTAACATGAAACATCCCGACAGCGACAATTGGGAAAATGGAGGTTAGAGAAGAAGAGAGATAAACAATCTGGGAGGCGGCTCACGGGGGGAAGTTGTAGTGCAGGGGCACTACAATGCATCTCTGGCGTGGCCTCTAGAGGCCTAGTATCATGAAGAGGAATAAATACTACCGAATATCTCAGAGATTAGGACATTACTAGATAGGAGGGAAGCTTATTAGGATCGGAGTGCTCGCCAGCCGGCACCACCTCGGGGCTGGTTGTGAGGCAGTTGCTGTTACTCCTCTGGAGCTGGCCCTCAGCAAGGGTCGAGTGGCAGTTCTATTATTCTGCGAGCAGACATATTGTCTTTACAGGGGAGATCTATTATTCTGGGTTTTATCTAGTTAACAATAGAGACTCGAACATGTTTGGGAAATTAACAACCGGTTAACGGGAACGTGCGCGATTGAGAATGATGAATAGACAACAGGTGTACTGACTAGACATACCTAGTCGCAGCGAAGTACCGCTGTGCACTACAAGGACCGTGTACAACTACTGACGCGTCCACAGTATATGCTCCAGCAATAGACACAGCAGCTACATCAGCTGAACTTGCTCACCCGCCAAAGAATACTTCTGACCCTTGCCCAGGGATGGCGCCCTGGGGGTCAAGAGTTGCTGCTGGCGATGTAGATTGGCAGCTTAAACGGTACCTTAGACCTTGCAGCTCTGCTAACCTCTGCAGCAAAGCCCGCCGCACAGGCGGCGGGTCAGCAGTATCTTCGGCATCTTCACAGGCTGCTGCCGCAGCTGTTGCTTCCAGCAGCACCAGTAAATCCGTCGGGATAACAGCCTGCGGACAGCCAGTGCCAAGCCCCGCTGCTGGTGGAACCTTTCAGCAGGCGAAGGCAACGAGCAGCAGAGCTGCAGCGGAAGTCCCAGCAACAGCGGGGTCCGCAACAGTAGGGAACGCAGGCTGTGTAGAGTGTGCCCCAGAAGGGCGCGTTGGTGAAGGGAAACCAAATCATTCAGCTGGAGGTCCTGATGCGGCTCCTGGTACTGCTGCTGCATCTTCTGCTGGTTCGAGAAGTGCTGATGTTGTCCTTAATACAAGGCGATGGGCAGATCTGCCCGACCCGTTGGTGCTGCAAGTGCTTGACTTCGGCGGGAGGGAGATTGCAATGAGTGAGCTGTTGATTCCCGTGATTCTCCGTGATTCTCCCGTTGATGCTGTGGCTACTACAGCTACTCTTGCGTCATGTTGCGTGTGCTGATTCGTCTGCTATTGCTGCTGCTATTAGTGCTCCTGCAGCTACTTCATGCGGCACGTCTGTGAATTCTTGGGAGCGTCTGAGTGCTTGGGAGAGGTGTTGTAGCTACGGCTCACTTTACGTGCTGTTCCGTTTGTTGCTGCAGCGTGTCGTCGCTTTGCTGGCCTCATACGCCGCCAAAGGCGGGTACTGCGTTTCTCTGGGGAAGCTTCGACAGCTTCCTCTGCAGAGGCGCTCATACGGGCGATAATGAGGTTAGCTCAAGCGCCTAAACAGTTTAGGAACAGACTGAAAGGATTCTGAGTCACCATTAGGGTTGAGGGACCCTGTGAGAACACAGGGAATTAAAAATCAGGGGGTTTCAGTATTTTTTTAGAGCGTTAAATATCCTCTACAGTGTTCTAGGCCTCAATGCCGTTCTTGCTCCAGGCGTTCTCTCGTGGAACAGTGACGGCTGTTGAGCTTGCCGCTGCTTGCATCTATTGCAGCTCGCCGAGTCTGCGTCTGCTGGAGATTACTGCTGGGGGTGGCTTGAGTGCCTCTCAAATGGACCGGCTTTCCAGAGCTCGCAGCAGTGCCTTGCCTCAGAAGCTCCAGGTCTTGGTGATGCGTCGGTGCAACAGACTTACTGACAAGAGCCTCAGGACACTTCTTCTCAGGTCGGCAAAACTGCTCATCTGACATGAAGGTTCCATCTGCTACTGTTTGTGTTGATGCAACATCCGCTGCAACCGCAGGTGCCTGCTTTAATTTCGAGGCTGATTGCATCTCTGTGCCTTTTTTGCGGAGCCAGACTGCGCGACCTTCGGTGTGTAGATCTTCGTGATTCGTTCTCACTGACAGATGAAGCGCTTTTAACACTAGGTTTCCTTCCTCGGCTAGAACGAGTGGCATTGGGGCTAACAGCTGGCGCCCGCGGGTGCTGCCGGCTGACCTGCCGTTCCCTCAAGGCCCTCTTGACACCACAGAGGCAAGAATACCAGCAACAGAAGCAGCAGCAGCAGCGGCAACAGCTTCCCCAGCAGCCAGGGCAAGCGCAAATGCTAAAACCTTTCGTGGAGCAGGCAGAAGACGTCTGCATATCCCCCATTAAGTTTTTGTCTCTCTCCCGTTGTAGCGAAATGAAGGACTTCACTGTACTGGCCAACGCAAAAGCTACACTAGTAAGGCGTTTTTAGCATGGGGTGCCTGATATCGACGAATCATCTAGTGCGTCCTGCTGCATCGGGGTGCTACAGCTGCTGATGCACTGAGGCTAACCATACAGGAGCACATGCTTGCGTTGAGGGTTTTAGGAATTTCTTGATCTACGGGGGACGGCAATTGACGACTCCTCAGCTCGCGTTTTCGCTGAGTTACACAATCTGCAAGTGCTTGTCCTAGCAGGTGAGATCCACCGGCCAGCGCAGCTAAGAGCGCTTGTCAGTGAGATGAGCGTTGCATTTGGTTGTGGCAAGTATCTCTGTATTCATGTATGTTCGCTCATATGGGTGTTTTGCCTTCATTCTGGGGTGTGCAGACACTGCAGTAACAACGGCAACCGTGTCAGTTGTTGTGGACGGCTGCCCAAAGTTACAGATGCTGGATCTTTCATGCACGGGGCCGGTATCTCGAGACTGCCTTTTTCGCCTCGCACTTTCGCTGCCGTCAATTTCCCGCCTCAAGCTCAGCCACACGGCGTAGGTGTGATGTTGCGGTTGTTGTGGCACCTCCCGACGTTTTCACCTTCATACTGCATCTGGTTTTTGTGCCAACGCATTTTTGAATATTGCTTTCATTGCTGCTGCAGAGCGATTGATGATAACCTGCTGGCGCACCTGTTGGCTGAACTGCCTCTCCTTCGTTTTCTTGACGTCTCGCATTGCTGGAGAGTCACCTCAGCCTTCTGCGACGCTCACTTCACGGTCGCTTCAGGTGATTCCCCAACTTTGGCTAGTCCAGTGGCCGAGCGGGAGCTGCAAATGCAGATACGGTTGCGGCAAGATATTATCTTGTCTGCCAACTGCTGCATTGAGACTGTTGCTGACTGTCCAATGATTCTCGATGCAGTGGATAGTGGTGTTCGTTGTGGGCACACGTGGATTTCCGAGTTTCTGCCGTGCTGTCGTCACACCTTGTGTGTTCCATATGAGTTTACATGCCTAGGTTACCTACTTGGCTTTGTCCCTGCCTGTTGTAGTTGCATGGGCACCTTCGTAACTCACTAGATGCACTTTGAGTCCGTGCCTTTTCTGGTGCAGGGAAGCAGCTGAAACGATTAGGGCTATTTGGATGTAATGTAGAGAGACAAAAGGTTGAGGAGGCCCTCATGCTTGCAGGCGCCACCAACGCCCGCCTGTCACTTCACAGTGTAAGTGAGAGCACTTTCTAGGGGTTGCCTCTGTAGTCAATCTTACTAGGTTTCTCGCGAGTGGTTCCGGAGTTGCAGCCTACGCTTGTCCTCAGTAGAGCGCATTTGGTGGGCGTGTTCGCCTCAGGAGATGGCTTTGTTTGAAATGCCCCGGGTGTATGCAACAATGAAAGGCCTTGACCTTTAAAAGCAGATACCCCTGGCGTCCCCTTGTGGTATCCGACTGTCCCGCAACTGGCACTTCGGCTGTTTTGCCGAAGCAACGCAGCTGACATTGATGCTTTGGTAGTGTTGCGGGGCTGCTGCTGCAGCCCTGCGCCACACAGGGATACGCGCGATTTGGTTTGTATAACATGCCGCAAGCACAGCAGCTGGTCTCTGTGCTTTGCGTTTTTTGGTGTCTGGTGCAGTGAAGCACTCATGGGCAACTGTTCGCTGCGCTATATATTGACTAATTGGGCTCATTTTAACATATATCTCTATGCCCCGGAATCTACCCGTCTAGTGGGTACAGGGGTCGGCATTCGCACTGAATATTTTCGAAGCGTAATGTGCAAGTGCAGTTATCTTCTACATGCGGTCCGACAGCCAGCATGAGGATTCCTGTGATGCGCAGTCGAAGATTTAGATCATTTAGCGCTTCAAGGGGGGATAACAACTTACCCTGTCTGCTGTCGACCGTTTCATTATTGCACTTTTATACTTGGCCTGTGACTTCTTTGATACACATATTAATGGGAGCCGATTGAAGATGTCCTGGCTCGGGAGAAGGCAGATCAGGCAGGTTTTTTTTCGATTCTGCATAGGAAATTTTTTCCTGCTGTCGGCCCAAGCATCTTCAGTGTTACGTACACCACGCAGCGTTCGTGTGAGTGGGGTTCGGAGTTGCCATCTTCCCCTCTCATCCATGAATGAGGTGTAACCAGGGAACCGCAGTCCTCAACCTTGGCGAAGAATTGCCGTGAGCTGCAGATGAGTCAAAGTAGTGAATGTAGGAACTCACCAGCCCAAGCGACTCACCGCACCTGTCACACTCCAGGCACTTTGGCACCAGCGGCAGAGGGGGGTAGTGCCAATCACCCAGGGCTTGCAAAGGCGCCTTTCTGCACCTCTGCTGCATGCATTAACACTGAAACGAATTGCTAAGCAGTTGCCTTCAGTGGGGAGGCTGCATGCATCGACTGCGTCCAGAACAGGCGATACAGCCCGTACCACAGAGTGCCTCAGATCCAGCCACCGCACCCCCTCTAATATAAATCAGAAGACGTATGTTGCGTGAAGAGTTACGCTGCACACAATGAAATGCAACAGCCAGAGAGAGTGGCTGCGGCAGCTCACAGGTGGACTCTACTGCAAGGGTTGGGGGAGTGGCTAACCAGTGCAGCCTAGTGTACCTTCCCGTGGCAGCGTAGAAACGTTAATATACATGAGAATATCAGTCTTTATGGAGCGTAGCTAAGGTGTGCAATAAGCAATCCCGCATAAAAGCGGACCCTGCAGCACCCCAGGTCACTCAACTTCTGTCGAAGTTAGGAAGAAAACGGGTGAAGAAACACAGTTGGGGGAACGTTTGGGAGAGTTAACGCCAGAAGAAGATAAGTCCGACGCTACTAAAGGGGGAGATGTGGGAGAAGGACTAACCGCTGGTCCGCCATCTACTGCTGCAGACCACGAAGTCGAAGCATGCCACTGCAAGCTACGGTGCTGTGCTAGAGGTGGCAACTTCAGGCATAGAAGAAACATATGCAGTAAATCTCTGGATAGGAAAAACAGGAAAAGTGAGTCTCTCGAATTAGTTTTTCTCGCTGTTGAAAATAATGCTGCGGCCGACACTCGCCTGCCAAGCCCTGAGCAATCCGCATTGGAGGTGCCAGGATGCAACAACGTCTTGCAGCCTCCTGGAAACAAGAGCATGCTCTCTCTGTCTTGTTGAAGATCTTTATTTAGCGGCGTAACTTATACATCAACAAACACGCCCGCGTCTTAGATCCCACAGCACCTCCCATCGTTTATCCAAGACACCGGCCAGGTGTTACGCAAGGGATTCTGCACATTTATCCCTCAGGTTGCTTTTCGACAATCACTTGGTCCATTTATTTAAATTCCCTCTGTTGTACTTGTTGTACTGCTCGGCAATAAGGTGCCAACTGCACCACTGTCGCCGACGTGCAGCGACCCTGTAGCAGCAAGCGCAGGCGTGGTTCTGTATCTGTTTTTTTCCTCTATGCATACACTTTGATGCATGCAAATGGCGGTGAAAAATACGTGGTATATTCCACGAGTTGGAAGCATGGAGGGGATTATCTGCATGGGCGGGGTGTTCTTCTTGTTCCCTCTGCTTGCCTATTCAATTGGTGTGTTAGGAATCATCGCAGCCTACTTTGTTGTAATCGGATGCATCATACTTCTCTACGTGGCCCAGTTGTTCCTCAGCCGCTCTGCCCGCCTATCGAACCCAGAGTTGGCCGATGCTAAGGCCCCCTTCTCCCTGAAAGGAAGGCATGTTTTGATAACGGGCGGTTCCAAAGGGATTGGATATGCCATAGCTAGAGAAGCAGTAAAAAAAGGAGCGAAACTGGTCACACTGGTTGCCCGCGACGCCAGTGCACTCCAAGAAGCACAAAACAAATGCGTGGAGATTGCAGACGAACTCGGATTAGCCGTTACCGTTCAAACCGTTTCTGCAGATTTGGTGGACCCCACGGCGGCCATTGAATGTCTTGATCGCGCAGTTGCCTTGAAGGTAATACCAAACTTTCCGAATTTCTTTACAGATAATGCAGGTGTCTCCACTTCTGTTCATGGCGTCTATATGCGTGCGTATTTATGCTGATGAGTTAAAGACGCATGTGTACGCACCTATTGCATCAAGGCAGCTGCAACTTACCTAGTTGCATGCTACGCCGTCGTTGCTTGCTTCATTTTGATTTTCGGGCTTGCCAAACGCTTCTCTTATATTTTAGGGCTCGAAGAGGGACTCAGCAGCCCGAAGGAATCAGGATGAAAAGCAGGAGGAGGCGGATGTCCCTATAGAAGTGTTTTTCTGCAACGCAGCTGACGTAGACCCTCGTCCTTTCTGTGCTTTGGGGAACAGCAATATACAGAAGACGGTTGCGATGAATATCAGTACACCGTTCTTGCAAGTCAAACACATCCTGCCTAGCATGTTGAAGCGCAAGTTTGGGGCAATCTGTTTCACCAACAGCCTCGCTGCATTCGTGCCAATTTACGGCTTCTCGACATACAGCGCCACCAAGTCAGCACTCAGAGCATTCGCAGAAGTAATCAATCAGGAAGTAGCTGGCATGGATGTGCTCGTCGCTAACGCCTTTCTCCCCAGTGTAAACACACCGGGGTACGAAAGGGAAAAACAAGTTCGTCACCGAGTATGTTCAAGGAACACGGAACAATAACGGGTCTCCTAAACCCTAAGCCCGCGGTATCCGTTACATCATTACCTACATTAGCGTTGAGCCATTGCTTTGTGGAGAATTCATAGAAGAAGCATTGTTTGTTTTTACCTGTGTAATAGTTCAAAGGTTGTAACTGCGCACAGCTTACTGAAATTCTGGAGGAAACGTCTAAAATCAAACAGCCAGAAGAGGTGGCGGAAAAGCTTGTTGACCATTTAGAGGCAGGTACGGGAATTGTGAAGTGTTTTCCCCAGCCACCGAACCTGCGCTACCCTATGCATGCACTGCAATGCCAGTATCGATGATGCACCGGGATATGCACCAATGCATTTTACATTGCGCATCATCATACACTCCACACTGTACTCCACTATACTTTGCAAGCATAGCTTGCTTGTACCCTTGCTTGTACTCACTGCATGCTAGAATCCGACTCCGCACCCTTCTTGAGAAGATTCTGTTGTCAAAGGGGGTGATACAAGCCGTGTCACCCTCTTTGGCAAGAGGTATTCCTTTCTTTTGTCTGAAACCTTCCTGCATGCTTCTTTCTGGTTTTCTCAACAGGTCACCGAATCATTACTGTGGATTTTGAAGGCTGGGTTTGCGCGCGGTTGAATGCCGGATTCTCTAGAGGTGCGCGAAGCCTACACTGATCCGTGAATGCGACTATCTAGTGCGCTGTGACGGGCGCATAAGGAATGTTCGTTCGGTCGCGTGCACCGGGTCGGTTGTGGAAATAGGCTTCCTTATGCGTGGCTGGGGTTTTGTGGGGATGACCTGTCGTAATTTAGAGTTGCAGAGCCTAAGATAGCAGCCCGTGCAATTTTCCTGTACTTTTGTGGCCTTAGCGGAATCCCTCGCCAGCTTGTTCTACGAGTTCCTCCTGAGTGGTATTTTCCGGTGGGCGCACCTGGGCTTTTTGTGTATGCGTGGTTAAAGCTTCACACCTCCTATATGTAGCGCGTAGTATCTGTTTGCCATTTTGCCCATTAATGCTTTAAGGCTACTGCCCCTTTCGTAGCACCCGCCGCCGCGGTTGTGGCGGCCAGTATATAAATCCGGTATGCGGATATGATTGTATGCATATATATATAATATATAATATATATACTGGATCGAAGTGGGTAGCGTATGCGTGTTCGCAGCCTTGTCGGTCTAGGGCTCTTCCTTCAGTTTTTCTTCATCATCATACGGGAGCAGCCTGCCGCGTTACGAAGGACAAAGCTTGCCTGAAGCTCGCATATTGTTCCGGGCGGTACATGCGCACCGACCACACGAGAAGGGACGCGTATCTGTGCTTGCCAAGTTCGAGATTTCTCGTGGGCGCAGTGTCGTGAAGCGGACAATAGTAGACACGCTGCTTTGGTGGCAGCATTCGTTCAAGTGAACGCGGAGCTGCACTGGCGTACGCCTTCTAGCAGTTGCGCAAACTGGAGGGTACGAGCCCATTTTGTCTCCATATCAAGAGACTGTGCAGCAAAGGTAGACAATAAAATTTACATCCACCTTCCTCGTATGCTTCTGAAGGCGGTGTGGGAGGGGGAATTCGTTTTCCTCCAAGTATTTTTCGGAAACGGCCCTTGCGTCTAGGTCATAAGCAGTGCCAATACTGCAATGAAATTTTTACAGTAGCTTTAGTAGTAGATGGGTGAAGCCGACGAAACACCAAAAGGTGGCAGGCAAGATACCGAGAAGAGAGCCCATTGAGGCGAAGGTGGTGGTGGGAAACGATCGCTAGTTATAGCGGGGGGGTGTGACCTTTTAGTGCCACGGAGTTTGTTTACATTCGCGCGACATGTCTTATCCCGTCTTTATTCTGGATATTGAGGCTTATGGGTTCTTCAAGTCAGTTGCGTTTAGGGTTTAGGGTTCTGGTATTTGGTCTATGTTCACTGAGCCTGTGAAGAACAGGGAGGCCAGCACAAGCGTGCTGCCGAATTGGCTCTATTCAGGCCACAGGTTTATGTAAAAACATAATCATTTGCCACGTTGTTAAAGCTGAAGTAGAGAAGGAAGTAGCGAGGGCCCTAGATTGTGCAGAGCAGGATTCCATCTCGGGTTCAGCTGACCGTTGTCGGTTGCGAGGCAGGCGGGCGGTGTGGCCTTGCGGGCTTTAGTTGTTTGAGTGACCGTCTTCTCCGACTGATTATTCTGTTTTGTTGGATGGTTACAAAAATATGTTAGTTGAATCCATAGAGAAGGCTTATGCAGGTTTTTGTGACGCTTCCCTCCTGCAACCGCCCGCGCAACGGCACTTCCCAGCGCAATTGCGTCGACCCACTTGGCTGTCGATAGTGTTGTTTGTCTCACTGACTCTTGCCTTCTTCGGCTTTTTTGAAGCAGGATACTCTTTTTCATATCTCTTATCTGCCTTCACGAATTCTCGAACGGATTTGCAAGGCAGCCTCGTGCAGCAAACACTGCACAACATGACTCTGTGTTGCTGCAACCCTTCGGCGACTCGTCTTTTTTCTCGCCGACTCATCTTTTTTATTGTCTTCGTCTGGGTTTTCCCTCCTCTCTTCAGCGTAATTAGTTGAATATTGGAGCATCCACCAGTATAATCCTGCAAGTATACAGTGAAACTGCAGGAGGACTGATTTTCCCTAGCTTCACCACCTGTCCAGTGGGGTGGGAGTACAATTTGATGGAAAGAGAACCTGTTCCTGTGGATTTTGCCCCATAATGCACAATATCCGACAAAATTGCCAGAAGGGTCCGTTGGATGTGGCGGCGAAAACAGGCCCTGGGGCTCGCTGCCCCTTTTCTATTAGCATTGAGCCACCCTCGCCCCACTCTAGTGCCACTGCTTCTCCCCATTATGAACAGGGTTCATCTGGAGACCAGTCTCCTAAGTTCCAGGGTAGTAAGGGTGGTGCCAGTTTCAACAGTGACTCGGATGATGGTGTTGACGCAAGCGTATTGTGTCCCCACTACGACGAGCACCACAAGGGAAAGCATTACAAGCAGTTCTTGAGGCAGAAAGCAGCTGAGGCTCAAGCGATTAAAGAGACTGCTCGTCCCCCCCTTTGGAGAGTACCTATTGTTAGGCAGCCCCTTCCTGTAAGCGTGGAAGAATTCAATTCAGCAGAACCCCAATACGCAAAGTTTGTCAAGGCTCTATGGTCGCACGCTAGAACCACAGTTGAAGACAAAGAAGCAGCTGAGGACTTCGCACAGTCCCCAATGGGCCAGGGTAAGGTCCCCGAGCGCTGCCGAGAGCTCGACCAAGCGGGATGGAGGCGGGGCGCCCTTATGGAGCATTGCTGGGAAGACCGGCCTGGAGCTGTAGGCAGACCGCTGAGTCCTACAATTATTCGGCAGGGTCCTTCTTGGCTAGTAGATGCTGAGGGTTATGATGGACCGTACGGTTCAGCCGGTGACCTTCGGTCAAAGGGCATGGCGTATGAAAGCCGGTTCCAGCTCCCGACCCTCTCCTCCCTCATGAAGGCTAAACACGCGGTTTTTGTCAAAGCAAAGGACCCGAGAAAAGCTCGAATTGCCTCTCAAAGGCAGACTGCATCGGCGCGGCGGAGCAGACAGCCCCAGCGCCTAGGCGCCGGGCGTTGCCAATCCTCTCCTCCTCAGCTGAAGTCCCCCACCGACCCGTCAGAGAGCCGGCCGCTACAGCAACAACAGCACCAGCTAACTCCTGCGGCTCTCACGCCATCTTTCTTAAAACCTCCCTCCCCACCGGTGTCTCCGGACTCTAGTATGCGCAAGGGTCAGCATGGATCGCCAAGGGGAAGTATGCCTCGCAGTCCCAGGACCTCTGCACCGTCGTCTCCCGCCGGTTCCCCCAGAAGGAGAACGACGGAAATCAGGAGCCCCAAAAGCCCATTGAGCGGACAAAAAAAGAATGAGAGTGCGGGGGAGAGCAGCTGGACTGTGCAGATTAGAGGAAAGGGAAAGTACCAGTATCCATTGAGCTACATTCGGTGGAAGCGAGAGCGGAGGCGCATGAGAGAAAGACTCAGAAGACTTCGAGCTGGCGAGATATTCACAAGTGACAGACCAAACGAGAGCTGCACAGACTGTGAGAACCCTAATCTTTGCTGGGACCCACAGCCACTGACGGAACACTTGCATGCTGTCCGCAGCTTCGGCTCTGCGCCAGAGGACGACGCCTCTTCAGGTACCGATATCAGCTCCTCCTCTGACGGAAGCAGCAGCACCGGCACTAGCAACAGCGGCAGCAGCAGTAGGAGCTGCAGCTCTTCCCGTGAGGACGAAGGGACTCAACAGTATAGACTGCGTACGGCTGCTTGTGCGAACTCCTCCCCGTCTTCCCCGTTTACGCCTTCCGGCGCAGGCGTCGTGCCCCCCCCACCTGCACTGTATCCATTTGCTGGGGCGTTATCAGGAGTTGCTGTTGGCAGCTATCTTCATACACCTTCTGGGTTGCCGTACACGCCCGTTCTTCCAGGACTTCTACAGACTTCTCAGGGCAACTTAAGCCCAGGGGTACCTCTCCGTTCGAGTGGCAGCATACAACAGCAAGCACCATGGCTTGTGCCTAGGCACAACATCGCAGGGGCTGCTCTCACGTTAACCCAGCCCGGCATTGCACTGCCTGCACTTCAACATCAGCATACCTTGCTGGGACGGCAGCATGTTCAACAGGGACAGCTCCTGGGGCACCAGCTGCAGCAATTACAGCAGACACTGCTGCATCAACCGATTCAACGGAGCTGTTTGGCGGTACAGTTTCCAGGGACAGGTGCCATGTACCAGACGGTAGCCGTGCAGCCGTCTCAGTCTGTTTGCTTTGAACACCAGCAACGGCAACAGAGGCAGGAATATGGAATGCAGCAAGAGGAGCAGAAGCAGCAAAAGGATTTCACAAGCGAGTACCCACAGAAAAGAGGTCGCCTCCTTCCGACAGGCCAGGACGGAGTTGTCAATTCACGAGAAGTACGGGACGGATGGAATATCAGGGAGGCGTCTATCTCTCGGTCGAGACAACACTATGACAGCAACAAGACACACGCGCGATATCGCAGCGAACCGCCACCGGCAAGACCCCGCCCAGGGATAAGTTACCAAGATCCCCTTTTGGCTTCAAATGCTTCTGCACCACAACGTATTCTCAGCTCAGCTGCCATCCCGGCGACCCAAGGAGGGTGGAATGTGCTAGACCAAGCCCCACCGCAAGCAATGCTAACGCAACCGCTAACACAGCCCATGGTAAACACTCCATCACAGCTAGTGTTTGGGAACCCTCAGTTGGTGTCAACCGGGTCGACAGTGGTTCAAGTTGTCCCTCAGTTGGTGCAGGAGCCGCCTAACGTACTTAAGGGAACGTTGCAGATGGTTCAAGGAGCAACCGTACCTGCAGTACTCAGCGGGTCACCTTCATTGGTGTCAGCAGGAACTCAACAGACATCAAGGACTAGACAACAAGTGCACCCTGGACACCCTTGGGTTTTGTGTGGAGCCGGTGGATTGCAGCGGCAGCAGCATTTGGAACCTGCTGCTACTAGCCAGAGGAGTGCATCGTGCAGCCCTACGGGGCTTTCTGTGGTTGGAGCGCCCCTTCCACTTCTGCCTCCGCAGCAGACTCCAATTGTAGTTGGACAGCTACGCCAGCAGCCGGTCTTGGTGCCGCAGCCGCAGCAGCTGTCCAACCGTATTCAGCAGCAGCAAGCTGTTGTGATAAACAAGCAGGGGCAGCCTGTTGTGGTACAGTGGCAGCAACAGCAACCGCTCGTGATACAGCAGCAACAGCAGAAACCTCTCGTGATACAAATGCAACAACAACCGCCGCAGTCTGGTACGATGCACCAGAAGCAGCAATCGCCACAGCAGAATGCCACTCGTTTACCTCAGCAGCCACCAACTGCCACAATCGTGATTCAGCAACAGCAACCTCCGATTGTCACGCTGGAGGAGCAGAAGCCTGCGACTAAATCAACACCCGAAGAGAAACCAAAGACTCAGTGGCTGTGGAGCTGCAATATCGATTGCGGGGCCCAGTGTGATGGAGGCAGCCACTCGACTAGCCGCGGGTCACGGCAGAAGCAGCATCCACCGCAGCCGCATCCAAGACAAAAACATCAACCACCGCAGCGTCTACTACGAACCCAAGAGGCGGAGCCAGCTCCACCCGAAGATGCTTCTACGGAGGCACATCCAAGCTTAATTCCCACTGCTGCAGCAGTTCCTCTTGCTGAATCAAGACAGTGTGCAACAGCGCATCAACTTTGCCACACCCCCAAGCTCCCTTCTGGGAGTGATGGCACTAAAGAAGCACTGCAAGATCCTTCACAAGCTTGCATGTATCTTCAGCCATTACAACAGCAGTTGCATCCTGTCTCCCCGAGGAGGCCGCAAGGACCGCAGCAACAACACAAGCTGCGCACGCCGACAGCGTTGTCCACAAGCAGCCCCATTCCATTTGCGTCCGCTTCCCCAGTCACCCAGAACATATTCGCGTCAAGTAGACCGCTGCAAAGCCAGATTTATCAGCAGCAGCAGCCTCCCCGAGAGTACAGGCAGTCCCCGTGCTGTCAGCCACACAGAGAGGAAAATGCAGCTCAGCGTGAGCCGCCCTTCAAGTATTTGCCCTTTACATTTATCTCGGCAAAACGGAATATCGCCTGTGGGATGGGAAAGAGAACAAGCTTGAAGGAACCGCCGGCTGCTGTTTCCCCACGGATTCAGCAGCTGCAGCAAACCCCAGATCCCTGCGGCACAACTGGGTGCGAACTTTCAGCAGGCGTTTCTTGCAGCATATAAGCCACATTTTTTGTTTCAATGCTCTATAGGTTTTTATTATTCGCTTGCTGCTGCTTGTTCGGCACGCAGCTGCGGATTCTTGGAAAGAAACACAAGAGAACAAATTGATTTTTACCACGAAGCTGTCTTCCTCGAAAGAAACATCGGGGTTGTAGGGTAGGGTGTATGTTGCCGGCAGGGTGGCTCAGGCAATGATTGAGACGGAAAATATACGGAAGAGAAACAAGGGTGGAAGTGTTTGAACATAGTTCGAATAAACTTAACGTAGGTGTGCATGTTTTTCCCTCGTTGGCTCTCCATGCAAGGAGAACGCAGCTCAGTTTAGTGTTCTTTACAGATGGATCTAAAGCTTCCATTGCTACTTGAACATCCTTTTAAGGCAGCTCACACTTACGTGTGTATATATTACCATTACGATGTGTTGCATTGCACCGTCTACACAATATAGCTGTCGGGTTTGCAGTAAAGCTTAATGAATTCTACTAATAGTACTGAGTTGCACATTTACCCTCAGTCTCTCCCAGGGAAGCTAGCATAAAATGCCCTCTAAGAGCAGGCCAGAACGAGCGGGTGTGCGTTTCGATCAGAACAAGTAAGCGCTACGCATGAACTAGAATGGGCGCTCCGTCACTCTGCCGCTGCACATCACGCAACAGCCCCATGACTGGCCCTCCACCAGCAGGTCGCCTGAGAGAAACAAATTGTAACAGGCAGAACCACAACAGAGCAAGAAGGCAAGGAGTCAGTAGGTATACCACAGAACAAACACTAAAAAGCAGCTTACGGCTGGCTGGCGGTAGCGGAAAGCATAAGTCTCAGCGCGACGAAAGGGGGGAAGAGCAAAAGATGGAGGAAACAAGTTGTCTCTATTGACCAACTTGAAAAGCACGCAGGCACCATATACGTTAGCGGTGTTTTGCCCATACAGGAGAATAGCGCTCAGTAAACTACACCTGAAAAGATGAAATCATAAAGGTTGTACTTCTAGCACTTCACAGTTGTACTAAACAAACTTCTAGACGTATCTCACTCAAGGGGTTCCAGACTCCGCATCGTCCACAAAGTATTTTGTGCTTTAGCAGGCCCGCGAGCTTTCGCTGCGTTTCTTTATTTTTTTCATGTGTCTCAGCCACATGCAGGGAGAGCAGCCGTAACTGTTGCGAGTAGTTTTCCTCTGCAAGGCGAGCGCTTGCTGCTGTCTCCGTTGCTGCTGCAACAGCAGCAGCAGCTGCTGCCGCTGCTTCCTCTTTCGAGCGACGCAGCTCGTGACGAAGAGCAGCTCGCTGATCCTCAAGTGCATGAACAGCCTGTAGCAGCACAATCAACAAAGTACACCCCCACTACTGACTCGTGTGATTTGGCAATAACACGAATATCCCAGGAATGTACGCAGACGTGTCTTTCTAAAGAATGCACTCATGATGTAAGTCACCTTGAAAGCGCTGCTAAGCTGCATCTTCAGGATGCTTAGAGCTGCAGCCTCAGCTTGCAGCTTCTGTTGTAGCAGCAGCAGCTGCTGCGCGTATACACCGTCTCGCTCTTCAGTAGGAATACGGAGGCCCCTGAATGCGAACAGCAACAGCAGCGGCAGCATCAACAGAAAATGCCCCACTGGTGGAACCAAAATACAACTGATGCAGCTGCACCACCTCTAGCAGCCGATAGCAACAAAATGTCTGAACAAAAGGGAAAGGCAAGAAGGCGCCCTGCATGCACGCACGTCAAAGCCGTTCCTTGTTCTACTGAGTCTGCCGCATTCGATGTAGTTGCGCTGGTAGGCCAAGCGAAACCCTCGGCAGCGGCATCACCTGAACAGAATAGGCAGACTAAACACAGCAAAAGCTTTCAGCTGCCCAAGGGCAGTGAACCACAGACAACGAAAAGCTGCAGCAGAATAAGGGATAACGGGAAGAGCCGAAAATCGATCCGAACCTGCTGATGTGGAGCCTTTAGAAGCAACAAACGGGGACAACTCTCCAGCAGCAAAAGAAGGGATAGTAGGCCCTGGTAGCAAAGCAGCACCAACGTCCAGCTGTGCGGAACAACGGCTGCTGCTGCTCCTTGTAGGGGATGTGTCGGTTGTGATGCTCCCCCCTGTACTGTATGCTTGTTTTTTGAGCCGTACAACCTCTGCCTGCAGCAGTGCCACTGCGGTTTGTGCTTCCCGGAGCTGCGCTGCTCCCTGTAAACAATAATGCAGATACAAAGCAGAGGAGCATGGAGGGGCCCACAGGAGGACACTAGTATTTCAACAGCACAGCAACATCAACGCCCCATCAAAACGTGCCGGAGGGCTGAAACACCGGGGGAAGGATGCACTGCTTATCTTGTTTCGACCGCGGGGACTACAACATAAATGGAATTTAATGATTAAAAGTTCCCTATGGTAGGCCCGTTGCGCATTTGAAGAGCCCCACCTTGTTTGCTTCAGCCATTCGCTCCTCCAGAAGACGCACCTCAGCCACCGCCGCAGCGACTTCCGCTTCCGCTGCCTACAGGGGGAAAACAGGAAGAGGAAAACCCTACTGCATCAAAAGGCTTATGTGGGGACAGCAGATGCAGCAGCACAACACTAAAACACCCAAAACAAAATCATTCACGGGTGACCTGGATGGGATTATAAGTGCGACAACGATAACAACTGAGAAAGGTTGAGAGTCAACGAAAGTAGCTCCGACATGTTGTTTGCTTATGAGTTGACGGGCGTCTCGAGTCGAAATCTTCTCGCCGGAGCTCAAGAGAATAGCGCGCGCCTGCGAGGCGCCCCTGAGACCGCTGATTTGCAAACCACAATACAAAAGTGCCAGCAACGACCGTAGGATGACAGTAATGAACATGGGTGCAACAGAAGCCAAAGAGGCGCAACATGATCCAATGGATCCGTCAGTTCTATCTCAGATGTTCTAACGAATGACAACTAGTATTGAGCCACTGAAGCAAACAACCGGTGCGGCAAGGGTTTTGAGGGGGCGCATGGGCAATCAGACAACTCAGAGCGACATATGGGAATTGGCTTACACTGCAGCAACTTCGTCCACAGCCTCTGATCTGAGAGCAGCATATGCGGGGCAGCGCTGCAACTGCAAGAGCAGCTTTGAGTGCTGCAGCAAACGGGATAAGCCTCCGTCTACACTGCTCACTGCGCGCAGCGCTTGAAGCAGCGAGAGCATGCAAGGTCCTGTGCTGCAGCATCCAACGACAAATAAGCAGATAACCAGTGCAGCATTGGCAGGATACTCATTCAAGTATAGTGCTATCCGCAGCACCGCGAGACAAGAGCATGCAGCAGCAGCAACAGAAGCGAAAGCAGGAGGGGGAAAAGTAATAGACGCAATAAATGAAATAGCCACACCACCTACGGCTGCTCGTACTGCCACGGTTTGTTGTGGTTTGCAGTCCAGCTGAATTACCCGGAGAGCAGTAGAAGCTGTCCATCAACAAGGTCCGCAGGGCGTCGCACACGACCAGCCAAGCAGAGAGCCAAACTGCCTGATCACAACGGCGCTGGCGAACTGGTTGCAGTGGGCCTGCTACGCTTTCTGCCCTCTCTGCTGTTGCTGATATGTGTGTAATGATCCGGTTAATCGGCTGCTTCTGCACCAAATGCAGCAAAACCAGCAGCTGCACATGCAACTCACGGAATGTCTGTAGGAGAGCCGTTAGCTTCTGGACAAGAAGTTGCAACAGCCGCTCTTTCGTTGCTATTGCTGTTCCGCGCCATCCGGATAATGTAAGGCCTGCAGCTGCTGCTGCCCCACTACAGCTCCCCAACTGTTGCAGCCATTTGCTGCATCCAGACCGAGGAAGTTCTTGTTCGTCCAACTGCTGCCGCGGAGGCGGCAGCGGCGAACAGCCGCGCCACGGAAAGGGCATACTTAGATCTACGTGTTGGCGTTGTTGTTGTTCTTTCGCCGAAAGAAAAGGCGTGGACTGTAGCGCTATGTCATGGGACTTCCGCGGAAGCATGTCAGACACCCGTAGCACTTCCTGTTGCTGCTCCTCTTGAGGATATTCTAATGCAGCAGTTAACTCGGCAAAATGCTGTTTAGACAACGCCTGGGTGTCTGCAGCGACGTGGTTGTCGCCACCTGTCCTCCTGTTGGTTTTCCCAGCCTTCATGAAGGCAGATGCAGCATTAGCAACAGCTGCCAAGGCTGCTGAGCCTCGCTGCAACTCTTCCAGTAACGCCCTGAGAAACACCAAACAGGCATTCGTCAAGCAATGTGGCATATCTCACCCTTTTGGAGGCAATGTTTGCTCGGGACGAAGTCCAGGCATACAGTACCGAGACCAGACCGCCTTGACACCGAACAACACAAGCAAGGGCGGCGGAAAATAGCAGTGGATTTGCCAGTGGCAGCCCACACATGACACGAATGCTTGTTTTAGCCGAACTCCCAACCATAAAATCCTAAACCCTGAACGAAAGGACGTGAGCTCCTTGCCCGAAAGGATCCGAAACGCTGCCATTGTCGCTTCCTTTCTCTGCATTCAGCTGCTGCCTCTTCTGCCGATTTTGTTGCTGGGGGCCGCTAAGAGCATCGTACTGCAGCGAGACGGCCAGGAGAGTCAGGGAGACAAACCGAGTAAATGCAGTACTGAGCTTGTCAGTTTCCTTCTGAATGCAACCAAACATACGTGGAAAACCCACAGGGAGTTTCAAAACAGTCAACAGCTTCAGAGTGGAGCAGCAAATAACATGTTCGAAACAGCAGCATAGCTGACGGCCAACAGCAAGGTAGAACCCAGGAGGAGCGGAGACTGTTTGCAACTAGCATAACTAGCCCTTCAAATGTGCATCAGCAGCAGCAGCTATAGCAAAGGAGTGGGGAGCAAAATAGGGGAGCGCGCTACAGACGTGCAACTTCTCTATGAAGTCGTCACATCTGATGTGGATTCGTTGGGTCACAGGTTGAGCAGTGGCACCAACAGCATTAGCAGCACGCTCTAGGATTGATGACACCGTAGAAATGGACGCTACAGAATCCATGGCGGCTCGGCGAGCCTGAGAAACCCAAATGCATACAACAGCACAACCATCACCAACTGCACCAACTGGATGCAATTAGTAGTCATGCACCTAGTCATACACGCCCGCCCTTACGGCAGCATGTGAGACAGCTAGCAGGTACAGCAACTGGGATCAGCATCAGTTTAAATAAACAGCAAAAGAGCAGCTTGCTGGAGCAGCAGGACTTAGGACCGGAAGAACGCAGAAGCAGGAAAATGCAGATACAGATAACCATCTCTGACCTGCCGCGTTGCGGTTCGTATACGCCAGGCCAGACCTAGAGACCGAGGAAGGCGGTTGGAGGGTGTTTCTGCATCCAAATAGTCTACGCTATTCGCGGAGAGGCCATCAATGCCTTGCTCTGCTCCAGTTCCTGCTGAAACTTCTAGGCTAGCTGCCCAACACTGTAACATGTGCTGTAGATCCCCTAGAGCAGCAGCAATGAGCCGCAGCAGCTCCTCTTGTGCTGCTACTGCTGCGGCTGCTGCAGTAGCATAGCCCCCGGATGGCAAATCCAGACAGCGCAGAAGAGGCATCCGCGTGTAGTCGCAGCCAAGCAAGGTACTATAGTAGGCAACGGCTTGCTGCTGCTCTTGTCGCAGTTGCTGCTGGCAAAGCAAAAATTGCTGCTGGTCTTCTTTGGCTCTGCAAAATCAAAGGTACGAAAAAGAAAGCAACCAGATCAGCAACACCAGAAAAACCTCACACAGGGGCGTTGAAAAAGAAGCAGCAGTGGAAACACTAACAGCAGGAGTCAGCAATGACGACGACAACAGTGCCAAAAATGCCAGCAAGCTGGTGCCTTGCATAGTACCCTTTTTGGCTACGACGGGGAACATTGCTGTCGCTGCAGGCGTACCGTTGTAGGAGCAGCTGTTCTTGGTCGTGAGCACGCGCCAACTCCTGCTGTTGCTGTCTTATCTTCTCTTCTTGGTGTTGGTGTAGTCGGTCGTACTGCCTTTGCCGCTCTGCGGAGTCGGCAGCCTGCTGTTGTTGTTGCTGCTGCGCATCCTCTTGCTGTTGCTGTAACAAACGAATAGTAGCCTCGAGTTGTTGTTGTTGTTGCTGCTGCTGCTGTCTTTCCTCAAACGCCTCTAAGTGTAACCGCTCGTTCTCCTCTATCTTGAGCTGCAATTCCTCCCGTAACACCTGAAAATACCAGCACTGCACGTCGCTAACCTTGCATCCTCACACAGCAGTCTCATTTTGCCTTCTTCTGCTTCTTCTGATATGCTATCTATCGCATTTTGGTGCCGAGGCACGAACACCAACTCTCGTAGTGCTACAGAAGTAAATTCACAGTCTGTGGTAGCAGCAGCACGACAGACATGCATACCTCGACTTGCTGCTGGAGTGCCTTCAGTTCAGCATCCTTAGCCGCTGCACTACCGCCCCCCAGTAACGACAACCCCCAGCTGCTTGCTGCGGCACTTCCAGCCGGAGAAGTGGCTCCCGTTTTAAGTAGAAGTAAATGTTGTTGCTGCAGCTGTTGCTGCAACTGCTGCAGCTGCTGTTTGTGCCGCTTCAATTCCCGTTGCGTAGTATCCAAGTCGTCCAGGAGCTGGCGTTGCGTAAACTCCCCCAGCGCCACCTGCTGCTGCAGTTGGCTCACAAGCCCCTGCGGCTCTTCTTGCTGCCGCTGTTGTTGCTGCTGCTGTTGCTGTTGTTGCGATTGATGCTGCTCCCCCCCCTGTTGTTGTTGCTGCTGCTGCTGTTCCTGCTGCTGTTTTTGCTGCTGTCGAAGAGCTTCCTTAAGAAGGGTGTTCTGCTTCTTCAACTGTCGGTACTTCTGGCTCAAGCGCTCTACCGCCTCCCAGTCATGGACTGCCCCCGCCTGAGATGAATATGCTGCTGCGGTTTCTGGTGCTCCAGCTACTGTATCTGTAACCGTTGGGCCTTTATCACCTGCTACTCCTCCTGCATGTGCAGAAACCGGCCTTGTTGATAAAGCAACGGGGGCAGTGCTGGACGGTTTTGTGGAAGCAAAAGTTGTAACTGTTGGAGCTGCTGTCTCTTGCGCGACAGCAGCAGCCGCAGCAGCTGATGCATGTACCGGAGCAGCGTCTAGTGTCCTCTGGGTCAAATCGGAATCCGTCGGGATTCCTGACGCATCTCCTGAAGAAGACACAGCGTATGCTACTGCAGCTCGTTATTCAAACCTTGTATTTCCTGCTGCCGCAGCCATTGCAGGAACGCAACAGTGCCAACCAGTGGCGAAGCAGCAGCAACATGAGCAACAACACTTCTAGCTGAAGTAACCCATGCAGGGAAGAACGAGGCTTTCCTCAACCTAACCGGAGCTCGAAATATGTACTGCAAAGATTAGCAATCTATTGAAGCTAAAAGCATAGTAGGTGCACAGCTCATCTACCCGTGCTGTGCGCGCTTGATATCGAGGTTTCAACCCCTGTAGAAGGTGAATTACCTGGAGAAGAAGCTTTTGAGGGGTCTCCCGAAAGAGCAGAAACTCTAACCTCATCCGGGGAAGCGGCAGAGGCAAGAGCTGCAAACGCAACAGGACTCCCAGCCTCAGGAGCCGCTTCAGTGACCACAGTTGAATCTTCAGTGACCACAGTTGAATCTTGGGGCGCTGAAACATGCACGGCACCTTCGTTGTTAAGTGCCCCGGAATACACAATTCTGGAGAGATTATGTGAAGAAGCGTGTGAACGGGTCCCTTGCAATCCGCTCGCCTCCTCTGCTGCGGCTGCTAGATGTACAGCTTTTGCGTCTCCTAGCACACGCATTTGTGGGGATTCCGTTGCAGAGGCTGGTGTTGTTGCTGGTGCAGGAGACCTAGGGATCGCAGAGAACTCTTTAGAACTACTTCGCACAGTATATGCTGCTGGCTCAGGGGCAACAATAGTAACAGACGTATCCGCAGGGGCATCAGTAGTCGTAGCAGAACGACCAGAATCAGCACCCAAGGCAGCAACAATGCCGGAGAAGCTCGCAGGCGCTTGCGCATCTACTGGCATTTGGGGGCTATTGCGTCTGTTCCAGCTTTGGGCGTTGTTAATGGCTGTGTCGCTGTCGCTGCCGCCCTGATTCACGACCTCAGCAACGGAACCCTGATTCCCATCTCTCAAGGATTCTCCCCTATTAAACGGATGATTCCCGCCATCCGAATTGCCCAAGTCCCCAAAAGCTTGTTCCTGCTCCTGCTGCTGTTGATAATGCTGTATTTGCTGCTGGGGTTGATGCTCGGCTGCCGACGCCGAGGCCCACTCCCCGAATGCGTCACTAACCCCGAACGGAGTGGCAGGGGCTACTGCTGCTTGTATAGATGCTCCTGCCTCTGTTGTATGAAGGTTCGAAAGTGATGAATAATCAGTTGATGCACGAAAAGGACCGAACAATGCAGTCTCATCTCCAGCCAGAGGTTCTGCTGCCACCGCAGCAGAGTGATGAGGTTGTTGTGGTTTTTGCTGCTGCTTCTCCTGCTGTGCCGCCTCTGGAGAAGCTCCTTCCATTGAAAATGCATTGGAAAGTTCATCTAAGGGGAAAGACATACTGTATGTAGCTGCCGTTGCTGCATGTGCCCGTGACTCGCTTGCCTGTATCCCAAATGCTGTTCCTCCTCTTGTTCAGAGTGCCCTTGCTCCAAGAGATGTGTTTGTTCTCTATCATCTGGGAAAACTGAATAGTTAAAAAGCTGAGAGGAAGGAACTTCTGCAGAAAAACAAGGCAGCCGACCGCAGACGGCCGGGCATTCCTTCGCTCCACGCAGTTTGCATATGTGGAAGCTGCCCACACGTTAGGACTGTTCCTCCCCGTTATATGAAAAACTTGAATATTACTCTGAAGTTAATCGTGAAAATAAATCCAATGCTCGAATTTCCAGTTGCTGCGCAGTTCAAGGGCCCCTCGGCGTCGGCTGCGGCCCGAGGTCGTGGTGGAGTCGGTCGTTGATGTCGAAGGTGTTTGTTCATAGTACCAACATTTTACTGTTTTCAGCTCTAAAATATTGGACAAGGACCAAAATGTCTTGGCTCAGGAACTCATATAAACGGGCACTCATATAAGTTGAATTATTGGCCAGTGGCATTGGCTACAGCTTGTCTCGCTGGTCCCCGCCCACAAATCGGCAGCCTTCCAGTAGCAAACAACGTCTGCATATCTATACGCCTGAGAAGGGTATAATTCAGAATAAAGGAACTGGTACTTGTGTAAACCTCCTCAACCACCCACCCCCCACCACCCGCCCTGGGAGCACGACAGTGGTCAGCCTTTGAACTGCGTATTTCCCCTTTTAGCAGTTGAGTTGGAACTCAGAGAAGGCTAAATGCCCACACTGCCACGTGCTTGCTTATGTGCAGATGCATGGCAGCCCCTGAATAAGAATCTTCATGCGCCTTTAGTTTACCGTTCGCCCTCTGTATCTCCCGTGCACTGTTTCTTCGCAGGCAACTATGTTCGTCGGAGGTGCTACACTATTCGCACAACGACTGCTCAGAACATTCCAGGACGAGCTGATGGGGAAAGGCAGCCACAGAAACAAGAAGGGAAGCAAATAAGGAAGACAGGCTGGCGATGTGGACGCAATCCTAGACACATAACAGTACCAGTCGCGCATGCAAGGCTTTCTGCCTGATTTCCCTACCCCACTCCGCCTGAGGCAGCTGGCTTATTCCTCTCACGGCATGTATGCATGAAATCCATACCATGCAATAATCTCTACACAGTATGCCACATTATTAGCTGGTGCGGCGAGGTCGTTGCAACGAGGACCGTTCCTTTCTTCTCTCCCCAACCTTACAAGACAAGCACGAGACTCACGCGTAACAACTAAGGACTGAGCTTGATGAAGGGCTGGGGTGCTACGCTACCGGATGTACGGTGAGGACAAACACACTTCAAACATGGTTTGGTAATACAGAAAGGTACAAAGTGTTCAAATCATCCCAGACAAAAAATAAATCTTCGCGTTGCCGCGGCAAAAAAGACTGAAAAGCATATGGAAGCACATCAACCACCAACGGACGAAATTCAGGGCACTTGCTTGCACGCAATCTCTCCATGGGCTCTAAGTGCGGTGACCACTAGTCCACCATTCAGCAGGAATGAGCCCTTCTCATCTTAGCTCTGTGTCTGAGTCTTTTTTTGCCGTTGCCTTCGCTCCTCACGAAGCCTCCTCAGATCCAACAACTGAGAATTAACGTCCTTGTAGGCAGAGGCTTCGGTTTCCCCCGCGTTCGGCTTATGCGACTGTAACTGGTGGCCTCCAGTACCTGCGTCCACTTCATTTGCTGTTGATGCTACTGCTGCACCTGCAGCAGTCGCAGTCGGAGACTCCGCGCGTGCAACGGAAAGTTCACTAGGAGCAGCACCAGGTGAAACAGCTGCAGCCTTTGCAGAAGTCAAATGTGTGGGGCCTGGAGGAACACTGTGGGAGTGGGAGCCTTCTGAAGGTTGGGGGCTCGGACTGCGCTTCTTTTCTGCCATTTGCTGGCGCTCAACGAATTCAAAAACTGCAAGCGAGGGACACCACATAGGTGCAACCAAATGTTAAACTTTAAAGCCATGCCCTAAGGAACACAATGCACCACCACCCAATAAGCCTGGTCAATGCCTCTACGGTTGTAGAACTTTTCACGTGCGGCAGAGCAGTACACCTCATGGCCTCATGGGAGTTCAGTGAAGCTAAGAGGCAGCATAACAAATACTGTACCATATGTAAGCGAATATGCATGTGGCAGTTTTCAACGGGGATTAACCACACATAGCAGTGCGTGGGCTGTACGTACACTCAGACTGTACAGCAATCGGGTCGCTGAGGACCCGAGTGCTCCAAGATTTCAAACAACGGCCAGTGAGTGGATCGATGGCGCACACATGAGGCAGAGACGTGACCTGAATACGGAGCAGATAGCCTGGCAAGTATGTAGGTAAGAATAGCAACAAGGGTCACACAGTACAGGCAATGCAGAGCAGTGGGAAACAACGTGCTACCAAATCACCTACGCGGTACATGTCGCAGAAAATTTGGCCTTCTTCGCACCGATCTGTCCTTTGCCAGAAGATGAAAAAGTCCTTGATAAGATCCTGAGCATATAAGAATACAGCCGAAGTGCGGCACAACACAAGGTATGCTCAGTTAGAACCTCCTATCAACTCATCCTCAAGGGGTAAGGGGTAGACTGCACACAGGAGCTGAACAGCTACACGAGGGTATCATGAGATTGCATGCTACTGAAAATACAAGAACTTAAAATCCATTGACTCATCACCCTATAAGCATGCGTTTTTGCATGCTTATATGGGCTAGCATCTCCCCTTTGCATGCGTGTAAAATCGCCCCACGGGTTCCACTATGCGGTGTACGCAAGAGGAGTAACTTTAGTTCACCTGAACAACCTCCGCCTTCCAAACATCTCTATTAAGTCTGAGAGACTCAAAAGCATCAGCCTGTTGAATGTTCACCAGAAGCCACTTGTTCTGCATTCTGCCCAATTCTTTCGCCTGCCACACACCGCCGCAGAAGCGCTGCAAGTGTGCTTCAGCTTGCGCACCCATCACGAACTTGCATTGACCAAGTATGTCCAGGATACCGGAAAACTTCCATTTCCAGTCAAAGAACTGCCAACCGCATTCGAAGCAAGACAGAAGCAGCGGTGTACCTAGTACTTGCCACAGTGGCCTTATGCATGAGACGCATGTTCCTATTTCCAGCTACATATACAAATGCACAAGATACATGCTGCTGCATATAAACAGATATCGGCACAAAAGAGATCTACATAAGTTGATCCACCGACAGGGAAAAGGGAAACCTTGTGCATTTAAATAGCTCTATTCATGTGGATGTCCACGAGTATAATTTACAGAAACCAATGAAAATTTCAGGTGTGGCGTACACGTCCAAACGACTCTTGGCACGATAATCCTCCAGGCAGTTCAAACAGCTCCCGAAATGCCACCGTCCCAACAGAAGAATTCACGGCGAGAGCTGTCACATTTCGCTGAGTAACTGAGTACGAAAACAGCAATAAAAACAGCACTTAACACAGGATTATGCCCCACAGTGTACAAGAATATCAGGCATTCTTCATTTGCCAGTTCCGCCCTTCTACGGAATGACCTCAGTTTATCAACAGCACAAAGAAAACCACAAATTAACCGCACGAAGAACCTCACGGTATGTCATAGAAAGCAGGTCAGCCCCTTAACCACCTGGCATATGTGTGCAGATATGTGACGCGGCAGACGTAGATATACGTAGGCAAGAAAATACGCCTACACGGGGAGAGGCAGACCAGCAGGAATCAGCTTACAGCCTGCAGAGCTTGCGGCCAGTTGGCCCGAGTGGAAAGAAGGGCCTGGAGCAAAAACTCAAATCGTCACAAACGAGTTACACGTGCGGGTGTCGCACAGGATTTGCAATGCACGCACAGCACTGGCCCGGACAAATGCACCTGCAAAACAACAGCGGCCATGTGAAATGACGACCCGTACACACATTCCTCGCTAAAATGCATAGATGTGCAAGTACAAACAAAAATAAAACAACAAAAATACAACACGGGAAACGAGAGGGGCGAGCTCACTAAGCAGTGTCTGCGAATACTCCGGATCCGGGGCCCTCAGGCCATCCCCAGTGTGCGATGATGCCGATACCCCGCCGTTCGTTGCTACACTGTCTACGTAGAGAGACGCGGCTGCATTAATATCACCTCCTGCTTGCTGAGTGGAGCACACAGACCAAGAACAGAGGTACCGAATGCAAACAATGTGCAAACAACCAACGGGTGCACGGAGTACCAGCGGAGAGTTTCAAGTTGTACGAAGATGTACAGAAGACGGAACCTCAGACTTGGAAATGCCATAAATAACCTAAAGTGCGATCAATATCACCTCTAGGAAACGTCTTGCAGTATCGGCATCGGGTATACCTGGTCACAGGAGAGAAACACATCGAGAGGCAACCGAGCAAAACTGGTCTAAACACAAGTAGTGAAACGTAATACCCTCTCGAGTGGGAAGAACTAAATGTCCCATATCATCAGTACGATGTTGCTACAGTTTGCAGCAACACAGCAGGGAACCTAGTTCTTAGTCACGCCAGCAGCTCATTGGTTGCTCTGCATTCGCCCCTTGGTACTACCAGGTTGTGCACTGATACATTCAGGAACAGCAAAGCATCAACGAGACCATCGATGTCTGCTCCAAATGAATCTCGGAGACCTTCAAAGACACTAAGACACTCAACGACACTCATGAGGACAACTTGCAATCATCTGGTTTTGCCGCGTAGCTGAACTAATGCCGCGAACCAGAACGAATGGAAATCAATCAAAAGCGGTATCCACATTTAAACTGACCAGCGAAATCCATTAACATTGGAATGGCCTCGGATGGATCCATCGTTGCTATCTATTGACAGCTGTTGCAGTTGGGATTGCTTCCAGTGGGCAGCTGCGTTCACGAGCGGCACCGATCAGCAGAAGTTCTGATGTCTAGAGGCAAAAATACTGTTAAAATTACTGATCCGATTATGAAAAAACACTAGATCAGCCACTACCTTTGCGTCTACTGCGCTGCAGTGCTGGTTTTGTTCAGCTGCCGTGGGGCCCCCCAGATACCTGCACGCTGGGCTACTGCACAATCCAGTCCCTAATTTTGTTTAATCATCATTATTCGAATCATGCCTACAACCGCCTTTTGCAATTAAATTTAGACCCGCTACTCCTTCTTATCCAGGGACTTGCTTCCTTTTGAACTCTTCCACAGCTGCGGTCCTGCACTGCAGGCGAGGTACAACGACTGTCATGTATTTCAATATATACACTATATCATAGTATAACGCATTGTACAGCGTGCGTCTCCCAAAGACAAATGTATAGTGGATTCCGAGAGCCAGCGTATGTCGCTGCCGCCCTCAACTTCAACATAGGAACGGCGCCAGCTCCTATAAATTAGAAGACTTACGACAATAGGCTCCCCTGAAGCAGCTGATCTCTCTACCAACTTCAGACCTACGAGCTGCGCACTTCACCTGCTTTTTCTTGCATCTCCACAGTGGTGGCCTGCTTACCAGGGTACAGCAAATTCATCAGGGTGCCGTTTTTCGTACGTTTTACACGGGGCCTCTGAGTCCAGGGAACCAACTTTGAAAGCACAAAATGAACTCCCCGTAGTTGAAGTAATACGTCTATGCTAGAGGGGGGCTATTGCGACCTGAAAGGGAATCAAAACTTCAGGTTGACAATCCCAGGGATGCAGATCCAGCTTATCATTCCAAACCTTAAGATTGCTGAGCGCAGCTGCCCAAGGCCCTGGGGCTTGTGTGAAGAGGAAACTGCCTCTCCGCATCAGCAACGCACCTCGCTGCAACGTGTTTTGCAAGGGAGCTGCTGTATTCATGTACAAATACAGGAACTGACTCCATGTAGTTTATGCTCAATCTGCTCCCCTAGCTCTCTCCCAACCAGCACACACCTGCGTGTGCGTTGTTCCTCAGCAAGGGGTTGGCCCACCCAGAAGTAGGAGGCTCCTGATACATCCGCTGCAACACATTCGCGTGCATCTGCTGCAGTGGATGTGTTCGGGGTTCTGTAGGCTCATGCTGCTACAGCGGTCAAGTGGAAGAGAACCTGCGACAGCTTTCTTGATAGTGTCGGGAATAGTTGGTTGGTAGGCAGTAAGGCCACCTAACAATTAATTTGCCCTCGAAATATTGAAAACCCTTCGTCAGGTATGCCGGATATTGGACTTGAGCGTTGAAGGGTCTAAAATATAAGACATATCAACTACTCTTTATTTATCACCAGACACCGTAGAGCTCCTTCGCAATTACCGCATACTTCTACACTCTTTTCGGAAGACGGTATTAGTAGCACCAGGATTGTTGGTTTCCTCGATTTGTCCGCGTGCTCAGAGCCTCAAACAAATCAGTTTTTTTAACTGCTGCTTCTTTATCGGGAGGAAGGGTTTGTCAAAATCAGAGGGCTCTAGCACAACAGACGACCTTAAGTGTCTCACAAGGCCTCCAAAGCCTTTTCCTTTTGCAGCGTTCTTCAAGTGTAGTTGTCCACGTTCCGTCAAGTCGAGCATCTGATCTGCCTCTACATGCCACTCCAGTCACACGAAGTATCGGACCTCACTGCGGCGACAACATGGTGGATATGGAACAAATGCCCCCACCACGAGAACGCAAAAGCTGTTACCCAGGCCTAGGCTATGGATCGAAGCCTGGGCACTGAGCAAGGCTGTCAGAATTGGGGTAATGCGAGCTCACTCAAACTGCGCTAGTACAATGCGCGGCCAAGAAACGTCTGAGGGCAGATGCGGTTTTCTCGGGCCACGCGCTACTCTACATAGTCCGATGGAACTGGTTGCAGCCCAGCCCCAGAAAGAAATCGTATGCAGCTAACTGTTGACAAGAACAACGAGGAATTCTGTCTGTTCGCGTCTGCCCCAACCTTGCACATGGTATCTTACTGCACTTAGTGTGCAACGTCGACCCAGGCAGGCAGTTTGCAACTACCACCAAACTCAACCTGCAACCACCCCAATGAACCTGGGTGTTCAACCATTGACAATATTGTTGGTTTGCTGCAACACCAGTTACAGCGTGCATCGTCACGTTTGTCGGGCCACTTCCTGTTCAGCAGCTACAGGGCCTTGAGTCGCTCTGCACGCAACGACTCGACTAGAAGAGGCCAGAGGGCGTTATCTAATTCTGACCGCACGTCTTTTGTCTCGCTTAGTGCTCACTACCGTCCTTCTGTGCCTAGGACCTTCGCTAGAGCCTCCTCACTACCTCCTCCATGGGGCATTGAGCATTGATTACATTCACTATAGAGGGCGCATATTTTTCCAGAGCTGATATATGCGTCCTCGAAATACGTCTACCGTCGGTATACATCCATCTTTGTCTCTAGAAACCATGCGCACACAGTCCACTGACGCACGGCAAGGATTCTGCCACGGTTGGCTCAAATTGGGTACCTATACCACAGTGACATGACCCACTCCCAAATTGGGCCCACGTTAAAGATCGTAGATTCGCCGTTTGTCGTGTCTTGTCTGCCATTTGCAAGTTTGCACACAATACTCTAACGTGTAGGCTAACAGGCTGCACTACCTCGCCGTAGCTCCAGTTATCAACCCAACTTTGCATTTTATGTCAAGTAGCCCTAGCAACTCCTGACCATTCATAGAAACTTGGGGAAGTGCGCAGATTGTTTGACGCGGATTGCCAAGTGTTGTGGTAGCAGAATGCGGCCTCATCGCAACCCCGCGCGTTACCGCGGTTCTATGAGTTCCTTTGAAGCTTTTGTATTTTGCCCTGGCGGCTCTAATGGAAGTTAATTCGATAGAGTTCCCTAGCACTTAGAGGGTTCTTGCAACATGCAATCGCGCTGCTCTGTCCACTGCAGAAGAACCGGATTTACAAGTTGCAGCGTCCCCCGACAGCTCCCGCCCGTTCTCACCCCGTAACGTTTTCAGGGTGAGGGGTGCGCACAATCCCAAGTTCTGTAGGCTCTACGAGGGTTATTTTCAAGCTCTTTTCCCTCCTGCTCTCCTCGAATTGTGGAATTGGTGTCTTTTTCCTCTTCAAAAGGTAAGTACCCCAGATGCTCCTTTAGCCCTTCGCACTTTAGCTCCCTCTGCCCCGCCCAGGATTTTGTCCCTCTCCTGGATAACGTCCTGCTATGAAAGATTGAACTTCTCTTTACCAAGTATTTATTATACTCGTTGCATCATTCCATAGATACCGTCCCTGGTTTAATCTTTACCAGGCCGTCAATGGCCTGCTTCCTTGCTAGCCATCACAGCGCATGCACACGAGATTACACCGTTGGGGGCTACTCTGGTAAAGTGCTACGTTTGTTATTGGTCATAACCAACAGTGGCCTGCCTCCACGTCTAATAACAAAAGGGCCAATACCATTTGCTATACTTGAAATGCATTTTGAAGGTACAAGTACAGCACTGGAGTGGCAAGGAACCACTGCCAGCGAGGCGTGGCATCCGTCATATACGCATGGTCTGCAACGGTGGAAACACTCTTTAACTTTGATTCAAAGATATTTTTACCTGGTTAAGATGCAGGTACCGCGCTTGTTTACATGTGACGAGGCCCCAAGCCGTAGTCATGCTCCCACTTGTTGCCATATCCTGATCAGTTTCACTGGTGTGACAGCAGAAAATAGTTGGAATATTGAGAGATATTATGGCCGTAAAACCTATAATGTTAGCATATTTTGCTACTAATTAGTAGCAGGCACATAAAAAACCATCCGTCTCTGGGGGTGGGTTTCACTGCATGCAGCTGTCGCGATAAATCATGCGATGCTACTAAACCTAGCGGCTGGCCTTCATATTTGCTAATGAGCTTCGCGAGTTGCAAACGAGTTGAACGCCCAATATAAGAGTTACCAAATTGTACGTGGCGTCCTCCCGTCCAAAGCACCCCTGGATAGATCTCCCCAAGTGTGTGGGGCTGTTGCGGAGTAACGTTTATGCGCACATCGCTGCAACTAGGGATGCAAACTACCTCCACAGGCAACACAACTGAGACTCCTTTGCCGTAGAAACTTACACAGTTGCCACGTTATAAACAATTGCATGGATCACAGAGTGTAAGATCCATACTGTTGCAAACGCCCTCAGCCCTTCTGACGGACCATTCTGCAACTGCCTTCAAACTACACTGTGACCGCGGAGCAAGAAAGACAACTCGACATAAAATGATCAAAAAGGCATGGAGAGGTGGCAATTTTGGCATTTCGTCTAATTACGAGCTCTCTACGGATACCTTTCCGCGCAAACTGGAGGTTGGCCAAACGCCTGTTTACCCGGCTATGTCAAGTGAATGGTATGTGCCGTAGGTATTCGAGAGCATGCTATGTGCATATCCTTCTTTCTAATACGACAAAATTTCATGCCCTCTTAATAGTTTCTGCAGAGACAGAAGCCTCCTCTGTCCGCCTTTGTCGCCTCCTGGTGACGCAAACTCCCGAACACGCTCGCTTCTTGCAGCTACTCCAGACAACTGCAAAGTTTGATGATTCTGCAAAATTAAAAGATTCACCTTGCGTATTTTTATACAAAATAAAATGGAGACCCCTCTCCTGTATGCAACTTAGAAAGAGGCACACTTGCCTATGGCACACAGCAATGTTTGAGGAACATGAGGCTGTAGGCTGATCGCAGTAAGTGTTTGCAGTCGGCTCCTTAATCCGTTCAGTAGCTGCTCATATCTGAAATAAATATCAGTGAGACATATTTAACTCTATATTTCGTATCAGTGAGGGGGGATAATCTCAGCGACACCCTGTGTGTCCACTCCGGCAAGGCGAGCGTGGACGCCGCGAACCTGCATGCATTGCTGGGAGCCCAGCACGATCGCATCCAATTTCGTTTTACATCGTTCATACATGCTGTTTTAAAGTAGATTTTTAAAAATATTGAATACTCCTGCTGTGCTAATTAGGGTCCTCTCTCCGGTGCACCATGGTCCTGTGGGGCACCGGGTTCGGCTTCGCCGGTCAGGGCGAAGATGTTTCTTTGAAATCGGACGCTAAAGAGGCAGAAATGAATGCATCTGGGCCTGGCCAAGGGGCCGAAGAGGCGGGGGTGACGACAGAGGTGGGTGAAAGCGCTGCTGGGAGACCCCTTGCCCCAGACGCCATTGACGCACCAACAAAGGAGTCGGCGATGGCAACAGGCGTTGAATCCGTGGGCGTCAAAAACCAAGAAGTGCCAAATGTATTGGAGGCATCAGATGACACAGCTGAGGGAAGGAGCAAACCTGCAGAAGCTGAGGTAGGATAACCCGAGGACCGAAACTATATTTCGCCCGGCTTGGTGAACTCCGTCATAATGCCGATCGGCTGCAATGCCTCATTTGTGTGGTCTGCGCAGCAAAAGCCCGGCATGAAGCCTCTTCAGAAGATCTTTGCCAGTGAATCGTTTGCGGCTCTCAGGTGGGGGCCTTGTGACACTAGTTCCTTGCATCTCATCTGTAGCTAATGTGTCATCCAACATGCATTTTAAATGAAACCGTAGGGATATTGACTGACTTTTGAAAAGTTATGCGCACCTCTTCGGGTTTGGGGCTACTAAGGCTTCGATAATCGGGAAATATTGCATAAAGAAGTTAGCGGCAGAAAATTGTATAATCGTGGGAGCATCACAACTCCCTACGGACACCATGCTACAAATACCGACCTTACATAATTGCGAATATTATTCTAGGTAGGTTTAATATAATTTTTTAGGCTTAGTACATGAGCTGCGTTGTGCACACACTGCGGCAGGCATGCGGACAAAGTTGACATTCAGCTGCTTTTTTGGGGGTGTATCGCAAGCGTCGGCCTCGGAGTAATGCTAGTGAGTTTATACGTATACCAGCAAATGAGACACTTAGGAAGATTCCTTGTACATTATGGCCTGTGAAATTTACTTATTTTATAGTGGTCGTATGTGTGCGTCCTATCGACCGCCAGCATCGAGGGGCACAGTTGCTGTCCCTATCTCTGTAAGTGTAGACTTTGGGGTTTAGGGTTTTCCTCGTTCTAGTTCTAAATTTGAATGTTTCTGTTTCCTTGCGTTCTTAGCCCGTCTTCTTTCTTGTTTTTGGTGGTCTCCTTGAAGAAATGAGCACCACCCTGGACACTGAGTACTATGTCCACTTCATGGCTTGGTTAGGGGTAAGTTTGAATCCTTCCTTTGGCACGCATGCAGTGATTCTGTTCTTTAATCCTAACACACACGCGCATCCGCACACATACGCATGCACCAATCTGAGCCAGCAGTCAGACCAATTCTTCTGCACGCAGACGTTTGCAGCAGTTAGAATGAGATTAATGGTTGAGGGTTTTAAATCTCAGCTTTGTAAGATACCGAAGCTGCTGTGAAGGATTTGTCGTCAAGATCTCACGATGTGTGGTTGATTGCGCAGTTGGTAGCGTTCGTGGCCGGTTCGATTGCGACAGCATGTTTTGAAATCGTCGCCGATAGGCAAGCCAAGGCATTCAAAGAACGCTACTTCCAGGCGATCGTCCGGCAGGTGAGGCGAAATATGCGCTGTTTTCTCGTCAGATCCATTGTTATCCCCGTGAACCCAGCTCAAGTGGTATTTGTTGCCTTTTCTCGTCTTCTCTGCGTGGTTGCAGGAAATGGCATGGTTTGACCAGTCCAACGTCGGAAGTCTAGCCTCCCGCATGGAGGCAAATGTGGCTTCTATTCGCAGCGGCGTCGGGCTGAAGCTGGCTATGGTGAGTCCTCTGTCGACAAGTGTATTAAGGTCGGATACATATATATATATATATAATAT
>NW_013565115.1:0-3417 GCF_000499605.1 Eimeria maxima | reverse complement strand
TATATATATATATATATTTGTATGAAATTGTTATACATCATATGTATACCCTAAACCCTAAACCCTAAAGAATAAAGAATAAAGAATAAACCCAGACAAAATACCTACTAGATAAGAAATAGTAAACCCTAAACCCTAAACCCTAAACCCTAATTGTGTTTATGTGTTTGTGTTATTTAGCCACCAATTTTTTTACGTCGTATAGAGAGTTGGTGTCCAGCAAAGACTTATGGGGCTGTCATAGAGAGTATGCATGCAGCAGATCGCATGCATGCAGCAGCAGCAGCAACAACAGCAGCAGGAGCAGCAGCAGCAACAAGAAATAGCAATGACGAAGATAGAGGTTTAGGAAGATATAAAAGAGGAGATTCAGCTGTATGTTTTTCTCCTTTTGTTTGCTGCTGTTGCTGTTGCTGCTGCTGCTGTTGCTGCTGCTGCTGTTGCTGCTGTTGCTGCTGCTGCTGCTGTTGTTGCTGCTGTTGCACAGACACATCTGAGTGTTTATCATTATGTGTCAAAAATATTCTTCCATTCATCTAGGGTTTAGGGTTTAGGGTTTAGGGTTTAGGGTTTAGGGTTTAGGGTTTAGGGTTTGGTGTATATTTTTTTTAGTCAATTCGTCCATCAGAGATAGAGATGACGGATAGAGGAAATCTTCCTTCTAATAAAGATACAGATAAGGGTCTCAATAGTTATGTTGAATCAGGGTACGTAAATATATATGAATTGGGGCTTCCATGCATGCATGCATGCATGCATGCATGCATATGCATATGCATGCAAGCATTGGGGTGTCTGTGCATCCGCAGTTATATTGGGTAGCGCGTCGTACAAGCAATGGGTGCATGCATGCATGCCTGAATTTGGGGCTTTTTATGTTTTATGTATGCATTGTGCATGCATTTGTGTCTATTTTTTATTGCATGCATGCATGTTTACATGCATGCATGCATATTTTGGGGCTTTTTTTTTTCTTTTTTTTTTTTTTGCATGCAGTTGCGCAATATGTTTTGAAGAATTTAATTCATCAGCAATAGTGAGGGTTTTGCCATGTAAACATATTTTTCATAAAAGCTGCCTAGACACCTGGTTCCATAGAAGTCCTGTAAGTCGAGGGTTTAGGGTTTAGGGTTTAGGGTTTAGTAGGCATTACTGTCTCCCCTTTTGTCTCTTTTCCTGTGTCCCTTTTTGTCTCCTTTTCTCCCTTTTACCTTTTCTTATTACTTATGTATTTCTGCATGCATAATTGTGTTGTATGCATGCATATACATATGCATGTATAAATACTTTATATACATGCATGCATGCATGCATGCATGCTTGCATGCATGCATATAAATATTTATTTATTTGTTGTATATGTCTCCTTATTTGTGTGTATGTATATGTGTCTCCTTTTTATAGATGTGTCCCCTCTGCATGCATAATTATAGTCAGACTGTCCCCCCCCCTAGGGGACAACAACAACAAGAAGGAGGAGACACTTTTGTCTCCCCAACAGATAACAGGATTGTCTCCTTTCGTTTCTTCTCCTTCCCTGCTAATCTAAGACAGCAGCAGCAGCGCTAATCTGCATGCATGCATGCATGCATGCATGTATGTTGATGCACGCATGCATGTAGATGCATGCATGTAGATGCATGCATGTATATTTATATATGTTGGTGGGGCTGTAGTTGTAGGTGCATGCATGCGCAAATGGTGCTGCATTTTGCGGGGTATTCCCGCGCTGCTGCTGCTGCTGCTGCTGCTGCATGCATGCATGCGTGCATGCATGCAAGCATGCATGCGCACCAATAGTACCATAGCCAATAAACAATACATCCCCCACCCCTACATGCATGCATACATGCATGCGTGCATGCGCGAGAGCAACGGCTCTGTTTGTTTCTCTCTTTCGCTTATTTGGGGCTTTTTCCTCTCTGCTGCCTTATTAAACAACTGCAGCGCATGCATGCATGCATCTGCATGCATGCATCTGCATGCATGCACCTGCATGCATGCACAGTGCCTTTTACTTCTACGTATATTTGCGACGCATGCATGCGCCTTCTCTTTAGATTTTATTATATTTGCATGCAAGGAAGCTGCATGCATGCATGCACGCATTCATGCATGCATGCATGCATAATTGTTCCTTACAACAATGCATGCGTTACCTGTCTTTTTATTTACGTTTTATTGTCTTATATACACATAAATTACTTGGGGCTTTCCAGTCTTGTTCACAAGCAATAATAACGGCCAATGCATGCATGCATGCATGCATGGGTTATAGGGCCGTAAGTATATCTGTATATGTACGGATGGGTGCATGCAGCCCCATTCCTGTTTGTAGCATTTCTCCTTTGAGAGAAAAGCCCCAAAATATACGATATGCATGCGCCACTTTGGGGCTTTTATGCTGCTACACAGAAACACTGCATGCAGCTCATATTACGCTGCATGCATGCATGCATGCATACATACATGCACACAAAAACACTGGGGCTGTGGGACCGAATACAAGTACATGCATGCAAGCTTGCAAGCATGCATGCAGCCCCACCCAACGAACCTCTCGGTCACTCTCTTTCTCTCTCTGTACATGAAACCTTTACATGCATGCATGCATATATGCATGCATGCATAAATGTATATTTATATTAATATATATTTATATATATATTTATATTCCTTCGTACTTAGATAGATCATATTTATCCTTATGTTTATTAATATGTTGTATAAATTGTTGTTTTTGTTCTTGTAGTGTATATACATCATGAGAATATACATCACTAAATAATCCATGAATAATTGGCCATTTTTTTATTTTCTCTGCTTCCTTCATTTGTTCTAGCATATACTTTCTTGATTCTTTTCTTAATTCTTCTTCCTCCTCGTCTGTCCACCAACCTTCATGTGCTAAATATTTACGTAAACGTGCTGAATAAATATATACATATATGTATATATAAATATATACATATATATATATATAAATATATATGCATGCAAATGCATGCAAAGTTTGGGGCTGCATGCATTCATGAATACATTTTTATGTATATATGAACATATATGCATGCATGCATATTAACTTTAGCGGTATTAATTAATCAATATAATTAAATTAAATAACATTAAATAAATAAATAAATAAATAAATAAATATATTTATTTATTTATTTATTTATTTACCTATAGGGAGTATTCCTGATGCATTCCATGCCTCTAATTCTCCTGGTGGTCTATAAGCAGAAGAATCATCAGATGTACTATGTTGTCCTACCCTAATAAATAAATAAATAAATAAATAAATAAATAAATAAATAAATAAATAAAATAAATAAAATAAATAAAATAAATAATATATAGAGGAATTAATTAAATTTATATATATATATATACTCCTTATATAGACATATATATACA
>NW_013565114.1:0-4051 GCF_000499605.1 Eimeria maxima | reverse complement strand
GAAATGAATAGCATCTGCTACCAGGATGTACGTATCGCACCTGTTTACACTTTGTGTCCGCTTTGCTTGGCCAGTGTAGTCTGCAAGGCGGTTGTTGTGCTGCTGTAGCCTCTTGCCTCGCTTTGGGCTCCGAATATTAACTGTAGCCAGCTGTGGATGATCGTCATGTTGACGGTTTAGATTGTTGTACTGAATGTGGATAGTACGGGATGGTGTTCCAATTGTGCCTAACTGCCTGAGGTTCGAGGTGTGTGGGGAGTGCGGCGAGTGTTGGTTGAATTTCGGTGTTTCGGGCTTCCTTTTAGTATTTCTAACCTCATTCACGCGCTGTATGCACAAACAGATATTTTGCCTTAGGTGAGGAAACGGTTGATGGAGGGCGATGCACTGGATGCGTAGAGCTGTTGAATTGAACAGGCGGAAACGCAGGAGCGGTTGCTGGCTTATACCCACTTGCTGAGCGCTGCAAAGCTGCTTGCCTGCGTGTAGCTAAGGGTTGACTTAATCTATACCTTTGCCGGTGCCTATTTTATGCCCTTCGATACTGCGTGTCTCGAGATCCCCCCAGTAGCATAGCCTGTTCGCCATGAATGTATGCCATTCTTATGGATTACGGTTATGCTGGATAGTGTGTTTGCAGTGTGTTGTTGCATCGCCTAGCGTAGGTAGATAGCAGCCTGGGAAATACATCTGCAGGAGGCTTCACTTCGCATGCGAGGTGTGTTGCCTGGTACAGACGCGTATTTTCCAGTTGGGAGTGTTGCACTTGGTGCGCATGGTCGTGGGAGGTTATTGGTGTGCTGAGCATTGTTTTCGCCTTTAAAACAAGTGAACGCCTGATGGTGGTGAATGTGAATATGCGCGAATCGGAACGCGTTTCAGGATATTCCGTGTTTTACACACTAGAGGTTGCACTCGGCGTACCCTGATGATAGATGTGTAGGCCATGAAATGAAAAAGTGGACACATAGGGTAGTTTTGTAGATAGCATGCGCTTCATGAGTGTGGCAGGAGGAGTGCTGGGGTGCAGACGTCATTCGACGTGTTGGGCATTAGATGAAAAACGTGGACCCATAGGGGAAGGGTTCTGGTTCGCGTCCACGTTGTGAGTGTGGGAGTAGTGCTTGGTTGCAGGCGTTACGTTAAAGCCTGCCGACGCACCTTTACTCACCTTCAACACATCACTCGTCACGCGAGATAACATGATATGGTGAATATTTGTAGAGCATCATATATAAGCTTATGGTCAATTGTATAATTATTTACCATTTCATTAGCATTCGTGCCACTGTACGTACTACAACGTAATGTTCTGCAACGCAGCATTCCATATAAATTGTAGTAGCTGATGTCATGCAACGCAGTGGTACACGGCTTAACATTTTTGTTCACCGGTATAGTGGAATAGCGTATTGTCCATTATAGTTAGTGCTTTTTTGAGAAGTGCGGAGAGTTCGAGTAGTGAATCTATTGTATGCTGCATTGCACAGCGTGGGCATCCGCCGGCTGGAAAGTGTGGTTGCCTTTGAGGAGGACGCATAGTTGGAAAGTGTGAACATTAGGTTTTGGTAAGAGTACACTCGCTGCATCCGTGTATGAGAAGGGTATTGGCGGGTGTTTTTCTTGACAAGTGTGAGTAGTGGGAAGCATTGCATGTTGTTTGGCTTTAGGAGCTAGTGAGTAGCTACGTAAATGCTGTTGACGACGGACGAGATTGTCCACGGCGGGCTACATTCTACGTGTGCATTTGCCCGTCCCACTGTATGATGTAGGAATAGTGTCTACTAAATGCTGTCTCTTTGCCTGTGTGTTGTATAAGGTCATGCATGATGTGCTGGTCGCACAGTTTGTGCCTACCATATAGACCAGAATACGTGCATGGAAGGTGTATGGCAGGACTACTACTTTCCTGGATGTGCTTGTTCATGTGCGGCAGTTGACGATGTTGCGCCGGAGATACGAACTTCTGCATACTGCACTAGAGTAGCTTGATACTGCGTGAGTATTTAAGCTTAAAAATATGTGGACAGATTGCGTGTGGACAGTCTTTAGACGGTTGTGGCGTCCGTAAGAGTTGGCCGGTGCGGTTGGTGGCGGATAGGGTAACATGGGAATATGGAGCCCATGTATCCTCGTGCACTTGATGCTGGTGGCGCGGTGGTATGGCATGTTGCTAGAGATGACGTAGAAGGCGTAGCCGTAATCAGTGTTGCTAACGACATGCAAGGCGCCTGTCCCACTATCGTGGCTGGACAGGCGCGTACTTATGTACGGGCGCCAATTCCAGAGGCTGACGTGGTTCAGCTTGTGCAAACTGTGGAGTGCCAGCAGGTTCATAAAGTGTTGTGTTGCCTAATAACACGTCCGAAGGGCCTGGCCTTTACGAATGCGGTTCGCGGGATCTCATCGATGGATATATACAGACGCCACCTTTGTACTGGTTCTATCTGCAAGCAGTTGTATACTGCGTATGAGGTTTCTGTTTCGTTTGAAACAGCTAGCATTTGATACCAGATTGTACGTATCGCACCCATTTAGATCCGATTTGTTTCTGCTTTGCATTTACACTGTATTCTGCGAGGCGGTTGGTGTGCCGTTGTACAATCTTGGGTTGGTCCCCGTTTGTACACTGTAGCCAGCTGTGGCTGCTCGTTTTGTTGACGGTTTAGAGTGTTGTAGTGAAGGTGGCTACTACGAGGTGGTGTTCCAAATGTGCCTAGAGGATTGAGGTTTGAGGCTGTGTGGCTAGTATGGCGGGTTTTAGTTGAATGCCGGTGTTGGAGGGTTCCTTTTAGTATCGTTTACCGCATGCCCACTCCGTATCCACAGATAGATACTTCGCCTTTTGCGAGGAGACGTTGGAGGCAGAGCACATCACTGGATGCGTAGTCCTGGGGAATTTATCAAGCAGTGTAGGAGAGATTGCTGGATTACGTCTGCTTGGTGAGTGCTGCAGACGTGCGTGATTTTGTGCGGCTATGGGCCGACTCAGCCTGTGCGTTTGATTGTGCCTACTTTATGCGCTACGACACTAGGTGTCTCGACATCCTTGTAGAGTCCCCCACTAGCATAGCCTGTTCTCTATGAATGTATGCTATTCTTATGTGGTATGGTTATGCTGGCTAGTGTGTCTGCAGTATGTTGGTGCGGAGCGTAGCCTAGATAGATGGGGATTGGAAAATACATCCGCAAGCGGCTGCACTTCTCACGCGTGGTGGTGGTCTGGTATAGACAAGGACTCTACTGCTGTGAGTGTTGAACTCGATGCCCATGATCAGAGGAGTTTATTGTTTTGCTGAGCATTGTTTTGGCCTTTAGAACAAGTGAACTCCTGATGGTGGTGAATGTGAATATGCGTGGATCGGAACGCGTTTGGGGGAATTCCATATTTTACAGGCAGTAGGGTTTGCACTCAGGTTACGTCGATGCGTAACGTGTAGGCCATGAAATGAAAAAGTCGACGCATACGATATTTTTGTGGGTAGCGTGTACTTAGTGAGTGTGGCAGGAATGGTTGGCTGCATACGTGGTTTGATTCACTCTCTACGTGTATATTCTGGCTGTTGTGATGCAAAGCAATGCTATGCGGCTCAACAGCTTTGTAGAGTGGTCTAGTGGAATAGCGTATTGTCCATTATAGTTTGCACATTTTTGGAAGTGTGGATGGTTCGGGAAGTGAATCTATTGTATGTTGTAGTGGACGGCGTGGGCATGCGCCGGGTGGAACGTGTGGGTGCCTTTGAGGGAGAAGCACAGTAGGACTGTGTGGAGATTTTGGTTTGGTTAGAGTGCGCTCGCTGCATCGGTGTCTATTTGCAGACAGGGATAGGGCATTTAATTCGGGATATGGAAGCGTAATGCGAAGCACTGAATGTTGCTTGCTTTGCGGACCTGATCATTCACCTTATATGCTGTTGACGACGGATGAGATTGTGAACGCCAGGCTGCATTGCACGCGCGCTGTGCCCGTCCCGCTGTAGGCTGTAGGGATGTTGTATATTTCTATGCTGTCTCTCTGCGTGTGTGTTGCATGACGCCATGCATGATGACC
>NW_013565113.1:0-4911 GCF_000499605.1 Eimeria maxima | reverse complement strand
CAGAGCAGCAAGCAGCACATCAAGCGCTGAACACATTTGCTAGTTTGTTGTGCACTGAACCCTAGAGCTCTGCAGATATCGTGGGTCTAACGAGCCAACAAATGCTCGCCTGCGATAAATAAAGCTCCACCTGCAGCAGCTGTGGGAGCATACCATCCGTCGAAGTAAAATATTACAGAACAAGGCTACGCGTAGAGCACTCAACTGCGAACTCACAAGCCACAAGCTTCTCCTTCGCCTGAGCTGCATACAACTCACTGGAATCAATAGTGCGTTACAGCCCCTGAATATGATACAGCAGGCCTGAGATGCTTTTAGTCAACGGGTCAGCATAGATAACCCCGTTAGAGTATTCACCAACACAGTATAACCTTAGCTGCGAAACCCTAATGCCACTGGCTCCGCGAAGTTGGTGCATTCTCGCGACTTCGGCTTGCAAGTAGGGTCGCGCTATGCAAAACGCGCATAGAAGGCATAGACCGCCGCGCGAGCTTGCTTGGATCGCCGATTCGAAGGGGGAGCGGCAGTCGGCTGGGATATATTAACGCACCAGCTGCACGTGGCAAGCGAAGCACCGCAATTGAGCCACCAAATAATTGATTTGTAAGACACAGCCGATCTTAGCACTTCAAAAGTTTGCAGGTTAGCCACAGAACAACGAAATAAGATATGGGATTCCTCAACCTAGCCCATGGCTGCCAGAAGCTCGATGTGGGAACCGAAAAGCACATAAGTGCGTACAATTACAGAGCACTGCAGAAGTTTGCCCTCAGTGAGGGCGTTTTGGTCTCCAAGAGCCCATATCCCAGCCAAGGTAACAATAACGTATTCTGGTGATTTGTAACCCATCTAAAATATAGACGCCTACCCGGAAACCTTGAATACTGCGCAGAAACGCCTTTAAAGCCATCCGGGTGGTCTGGATGTCCGCAGCAATAGGCTGGCAAGAAGAGAGCCAGCAGCATGGAAAACGAAGTCACTTCCTTCGCGCCGAAAGCAACGGCCATCGTTCCTCCGGTCCGAACACATTACCCCCATTATATGCGCCATTAAATGAGTTCGCTCATTGTGTCGGAAGCCGTAGCATGCATTAGCCTGAGCAGAAATGCCAAGCTACTGTGACACGTGCGAATCGCAACATGTGCCTCCAGAAGCATCCGTATTTAGGTGTGTTTTGTGTTTCGAATGGGATGTGTCAAACAGGCCGATGATTCTATATTTCTAGAAAGAGACGCATAACAGAGCCACACGGCTGGCGCACTTGCTGCATCAAACACATCTGCACAGTTCAAACATGCATCACACCCAAGGCCACGGCTCAAGGCGGAGGCTCACAAAACATGCAATCCGACAACCAGCAAGACACATACAAGAATAGCGTCGCACGAACACTTCGCCAGTGCCGCATTAGTGCAGGCATGCTCAGCATGTCATGTATCATATATCTCAACAAGGAGGAGTCCACAAAGCACGACGACTCACGACCTGCATTACCATGACAAGAAAGAAAAATTGTATGCGCACCGTCCATACATCATGCATGAATTTTTAAACCGTATGAACCCTTCAAGTTGGGCTCCACATTGCTTTAGGGCAAGATGAGAGCAATCGCCTCCAGAAATTCGAGAAACTTGCTTCCTGAATCAATGAAGTGCGGGCGCTTAGACAAGGGATAATCCAAGGTAGCTCGTACCTGAAAGCTTACTACTGCCTCCCCTTAGCAATTGCCATGGTATTCGATCTTGTCACACGGCAGAACCAAGTAGCGCGTCCACCTAGGCATGCAGGCACAACCCGTCCAACTTCTTCGAGCCACAGCCGTGGCAACAGCCCTTCAACAAATCGAGACAAGGCTTGCTGAAGACGCTGCAACGACCTCAAACTCGCTTTAAAACGCACCGCCTATGTGGGAGTTTCCTCAACACTGCCCAGTCTCATTGTGAAGCCTTCTTGTGGATGAAAAGTCACGATCACCCGCTGTTCGTCTGTCAGCCCCTTTCGCTGTATACTCCAAAGTTCGCGACGATCCATTCTTTCATCCAAATGCCACAAGGTCCTCATAGTGCTGCACCTTCAACGGAAAGGTACGAGGGATCAATGCAAATATCCTTGATACACTTGAAGGCGGTCGCTGTAACTCATGACCTGCATTTGCCGCCAGTGTCGACCGCTTATGGCCTGCCAAGGGCTGAGAAGAAACACCAACAATATGCATTACCACGCCCGTCGCCAACCCTTGCTACAACGTTACTCATCTTTCGCTCCACATACATCTGGGAGTGCGCGGACTTCGCCATCAGGACGAGAAAGCCAACAAGCCGTAGATGCGCTGATCACCACATCTGACTACTGAATGTGCTACTGGATATCCATCGCACTAAATGTAGAGGCAGTCCCTACTTTTCGGGCCAAAACGCCGTTTGAGTGCTAGTCCCCTTATCCACATAAACCAACCGTACGGCATTAATAAACGTACTCAGGATGAGCAACAGCAAACCCCGGAGTGCCTGGCTGCAGGTCTAGCACCCCGTGTGCTTGTGGATAACACATTGTTGCTAGTATGCACGGTGTGCCAGGGCTTTTTGCTGTGCTACAAAGACCCGTTTTAATGCGAGCAACCCAACGTTGTGAATGGCGCGTACTTTGTATGGGCAACCGGAGTGCTTCTTGCAATCAACACATGCAAAATGATGCCTTTTTCATGCAATGCATTAATGAGCTTGGAAAACCAACTTCCTGAGTCAGACATTTGCCGAATTGAGCAATCGCAAATCTCCCTTGTCATCACGACATTTCATAGATTGCCACAGGTAGTACATGGGCGTTTATCATCTAAACTACGGCACAACCAAAAACATGGAACACAAAGAAACGCAAAGTGGCTCGAAGGCCAATCATCGAACAAAACGCTTTTTGCAGCATCCCAAGCAGAACCATCAAAACGGCAACGCCCTAACATATATCCCTTACATCCAGCTCAAAAAGCCACAAGTAGCACGACCAGTTAGTGTTGAATGTATGCACATATAGTGAAGGATTCACAGGACCAAGCACTTCGGAGGTGTACCTGTAGAAGCCCTGACACACTTCCTGCTCTCGTTGGTACCTGAACGCTCCCACGAACACATTTGATTGACTGGCTATATATTAATAGCCAGAGCGGGCTTCTCTGGTCCGGCTGGATGCCGCGTACTCATTTGCCGGCGTTAGTAGCGTGTAGCGCCGCAAGGTGCTGTACTAGGCGTTGTTGGATTGTGTACCGTTGCCGCCGTAGCAGGCATACTCTCTGCGTGCAGCAAAACAGATAAATAGACAGGAGCACTTTCCTTGCTGTTAGGTTGGGCTTTCTCAAGGCAGGCCTCCACACCGTTAGAGTGCATACAACTTACTCCTGATGCGGATTTAACGTTGAATCAATGGGGTACAGTGGTACAGCATCGAGCATTCCAGATGAACAATTACAGCTGATGCATGTTTGGAGCTATACAATTTCAAGCACCTACAGAACTTCCCCAAAAATAGAAAGGCATAGGTATATGTTTTGAAGGGGCATGAAGATGGTAGAACCATTCACAGCTGCTGCTTCCGCAAGACGCCTACCAATGGCCAGATAGGAACAACGCTGTTACTCACCAGTTGACAGAGGCGCGGATTAGAACTTGCAGTTTAAGTTTTCTTCCATGAGATGTGTCTCGTATGCTTAGACTATGGGTATTTATGTAGAAAGAGTACCAAGCAGCCATCAGCATGCTTTGAAGGTCGTGCTTAGTCGTAGATGGTCAAACCGAAACTTCACGGGAATACTTAACTAGCATTATTACAGGCGTTTGAGTTGAGTACTCACATTCTGAGCCGCAGCATGCACTAACAAATTGACTTGCAGTTTAAGTTTTCTTCCATGAGATGTGTCTCGTATGCTTAGACTATGGGTATTTATGTAGAAAGAGTACCAAGCAGCCGTCAGCATGCTTTGAAGGTCGTGCTTAGTCGTAGATGGTCAAACCGAAACTTCACGGGGATACTTAACTAGCATTATTACAGGCGTTTGAGTTGAGTACTCACATTCTGAGCCGCAGCATGCACTAACAAATTAACATTTCACACACAGAGCACCGGTCGGTTGCAAATCTTTGCAGTGAAGTGGGATAGGCATACCGTCCAGCCGTGAAGCTCACGCACACTTTGTAATGTAGACAAGAAGGCAGGAAAAAGTTTAGAAGAGCAGCGTCATTACAAGCTCAAGCGTCAGCATGAACCCACTCAACAGGTAAATCTCCCGTAATTTACATCTCCATCACACCCTCCCCCGGTTACCTTCGTTGCCATCCGCAACCCAACTTGAACTCGTACACTGCCGCATCCGGGTGAAGAGCAAAAGTTATGGATCTGGCAATGAGTATTCAACAACGGCAATCTCTTCGTCGCGTGTGCCAACTAAACTCGTTCGGAGGTTGATCGTCCTCACACAAGGCATGTCGCATTCAATGTGTGTCCAGTACAACGACACAGTACGACCAGCTGATCAGCACCAATCCCCAGATTAAGCTCTCCAAGGGTCTAAAACACACACCTCCTTGAATGGTGAAGATAAGCTGACCAAGCACATTGCATTCTTATTCAAGGTGGAACTGTTGGTTCGCGACTGCTGCTGCGGACACTGTACTCCGCCAATTATAGAGTCTGTCCTCCGGCTTGACTGCGCTGAAGCCTACCTTCTGAGCGTATCAAGTGGAATTAATCCATGTGGAAAACCTTGATAGTCACCCAGTTGAAATTTACGCTGATCGCATCGGACATTCATGGCACAACTCAACTAGTAATCTGCATTACAGTTCGAAGCGTTCTCGCCGCACACCTAAAGCCCAACGAGACGTACACCACAAGTACAGCTGCCTGTACACACTAAAAACG
>NW_013565112.1:0-4034 GCF_000499605.1 Eimeria maxima | reverse complement strand
TCAACAAACACTGCAATGAACATTGCGGCCGAGTGGCTGAGGCCATGCAATCTCACCACCGCCTTCACGCCGAAACCACCTGGCAGCCGCACGCGCTCCGCTTCACCTGTTCCTTGTCGACACAAACGGCCCCTTATCACTTTCCAACAGCGAACGCAATGCAATACCAGTACGTTTCAACACAAGCTATGTGCACGCCCCCACAGCGTCTTTCGCCGACCAGCACCAATCAATACACGGCCGCTATCTCGCACTTACGTTCTATGACAAGCAAACATCCTCATCACCGCACTCCACCCTCCCTCTTCCACGCCCCAGCCGCCGCCACCGTATAGCCGTTTCTCATTCCACAACATGCAGCATCACCTGCCCAACGCCTCCACACACTTACGAACCCAAATCGCTTCCTAAATACCTCATGGTGCCGCTCTGCACTAACTCATCCACTTCCACTCACACGTACAGTCGGCCTCAACAAAGCAATGCCTGGTGCTTCATTCAGGGCATCAGAACATACACTGCCACTGATGCTAAGATCTAAGCCTGCTTTAACCCTATGATAACGTTCAGTGCACTGATGCACACAGCGGGCACCATGATAACAATGCACTAATTCAACATCCAGAAAGACCAAAGCGCATGCATAAGGCTGAACTGACTCTGCACTACCACAGCATCGTTCGCCAAGCCTACACAAACACTCAGTAGACAGATCCCCAAACTGGCTTATTTACAAGCTCATATTCACGAATCCAGAATATATCCTTGACGGACCCCACACACTCACGTACCAATGCCGAACGCACGTTGTATCCATGCTCAGCCAACGCTCTGTTTGCCCTCACACCAAAGACGCTTTCTCAAATCCCTGCCAAAAGGTCGGCATAGAGATTGCCACACCCGCGTCACCTACCCGTGGAGGTAATTCTGCAAAAGGCACATCTCCACCCTTTACTTCCACAGCCGAAAAACGATACCACTGCGACAGATCAATTCAAGTTGCCATTTACATTGCGGCCGAATGGCTGAGGTCATGCGATCTCACCACTGCCTGCACGCCGAAACCGCCTCGCCGTTGCACACACTTCTCTCCACCTGTACCTTGTCGACGAAAACGGCCCTTCTACCACATACCAACATCACGAAAAATGCTACGCTTTGCACAGTCGTACAAGGGGGGTTCCACTCACGTTATGTACAAGGTCACTACAGCACCTTTCGCACACCAACACCAATCAATGCACGCCCACGATCCCGAACGCACTTGCTATGGCGACCAAACCTCCTCACCACCGCACTCCACTGTCCCTCTTCCACGACCCAGCCGCCGCCAACTTAAAATTCCTTTGTTATTCTCCAATATTGCATCCTCACCTGCCCAACGCATCCACACACTTACGAACCCCCGTTGCTTCCTCAATACATGGTTCCATCGCTCTGCGTCAACTCATCCACTTCCACGCACACATACAGTCAGCCTCAACAAAGCATTGCTAACTATATACAACCTACAGCTTTGACGGACCCCACACAATCAGGTGCCCATGTCGAACGCATGCTGTACCAATGCTCAGCCAACGCTCTAGATGCCCTCACACCAAAGCCTGCTTCCCAAACCCCTGCCAAAAGTTCGGCATAGAGATTGGCAGGCGCGCGACATTCCTACCCATGGAAATTATTCTGCACCTGCGCTATTACAAGACCATCAATGCCAACTCGCCACTAGCCCCTATCCGAGGTAACATCTCCACCCTTCACCTCCAGAGTCTACAAACGGTACCACTGCGACAGATCAACGCACGTTTCAATGGAACTTGGGGCCAAATGGATTAGACCATGCAATCGCACCGGCGCGTTCACGCCAAAACCGCCTGGCAGCATCACACACTCCTCTTTGCCTGTACCTTGTCGGCACACACGGCCCTTCTACAACATGCCAACAGCAAAAGAAAAACTATACTTTACACAGATGTTCCAGGGAGTTTCCCCACACGCTCAACCAACGCATAGCAGCTGTCTTTGTGCAACAGCATTAATCAATACACGCCTGCGATCCTGAACGTACTGCCTATGGGGAAAGAAACCCACTCACCACCGCACTGCACACTCTCTCTTCCACACCGCACGCCCACGATGCATATAGCCCCTTCTCATTCTCCAACATTGCATCCTCACCTGCCCAGCGCATCCATACACTTACGAACCCCCATCGCTTCCTCAATACCTGATTCAATCGCTTTGCTTCAACTCATCCACTTACACGCACACATACAGTCAGCCTCAACAAAACATTGCTAGCTATTTCTTCCAGTGCATCACAGGCTCCAGTGCTGTGGGTGCTGCGATAAACCCCAGGGTCAACCACAAGACAAAGTTCAGTGAACCAACGTACATGGCGCACAGTGATAACAATGCAGTTACAGGACATCCAGATCACCCAGAACACATGCGTAAGGCTGACCTGACTCTGCACCACCACTGCACCCGTCGTCAAGCCTACACAGACACTCAGTAGACAGAACCCCGAACAGGCTTATTTACAAGCTCATATATACGAATATAACCTACATCTTTGACGGACCCCACACAATCAGGTGCCCATGTCGAACGCATGCTGTGCCAATGCTCAGCCAACGCTCTAGATGCCCTCACACCAAAGCCTGCTTCCCAAACCCCTGCCAAAAGGTCGGCATAGAGATTGGCAGGCGCGCGACATTCCTACCCATGGAAATTATTCTGCACCTGCGCTATTACAAGACCATCAATGCCAACTCGCCACTAGCCCCTATCCGAGGTAACATCTCCACCCTTCACCTCCAGAGTCTACAAACGGTACCACTGCGACAGATCAAAGCACGTTTCAATGGAACTTGGGGCCAAATGGATTAGACCATGCAATCACACCGGCGCGTTCACCCCAAAACCGCCTGGCAGCATCACACACTCCTCTTTGCCTGTACCTTGTCGGCACACACGGCCCTTCCTACCCCATGCCAACAGCAAAGCAGAACAAATATTTTGCACAGCCGTAAAAGCGATGATCCGCAAAAGCTGCATGCAAACGTACAACAGCTGTCGTTGTGCAACAATATTAACCAGTACACACCCACGATCCCGTACGTACTGCCTATGGCGAGCAGACCTTACCAACGCGCTCCACTCTCCCTCTTCCACGCCGCAGCCACCGCCCACCTTATAGCCCCTTCTCATTCTCCAGCATGCAGCATCACCTGCCCAACGCCATCCTACACGTACGAACCCCCATATAGCTTCGTAAATGCCTCATGTCACTGCCCTATTCCAACTCTTCCACTTCCACTCACACGTATACTAGGCCTCAACAAAGCAATGCTTGCTGTTTCCTTCCACTGTCACGCGAGCTCCTCTCAAGTTCCGCTTCAACCATAAGTCATAGTTCCACAGTTCGATGCACTTAATCACGTAACGCACAACATGATAACAAAGGAACTACTCAACAAGCAGAAGCCCCAGAAGGCATGGATGACGCTGAACTGATTATTCACTAGCATTGCATCCTTCGTCAAGCCTATACAGACACTCAGTCGACAAAACCCAAACAGGGTTAGTCACAGAAATGCATTCACGAATCCAACCTAAATCGTTGATGGACCCCACACAATCAAGTTCCCCAGACAAACAGGCACTGTACCAATGCTCGGCCAACGCTGTGTATACCATCACACCAAAGCCTGCTTCACAAACCCCGGCCAAAACGTCGGCATAGAGATTGGCACACAAACGCAACCCTGCATAAATGCAAATAATTCTACACTTGTCCTATTGCAAAACTTTCAATACCAACTCGCCGCTAGCTAGCCTCTATCCAATGCAGCATCTCCACCCTTCACCTCTACAGCCTAAAACTTATACTACTGCGACAGATTGACGCACGTTGCAATGCAGATTGGGGGCGAGTGGATTAGGTCATGCTGTCACAGCAACGCCTTCGCGCCGCAGGCGCCTGAGCGCAGCATACACTCCTCTTCAGCTGTACCTTTTCGACACACACGATA
>NW_013565111.1:0-5466 GCF_000499605.1 Eimeria maxima | reverse complement strand
GCTATACGTCCATATGCCTGGCTCGCGCGAAGGCGCAACATCGTGACAACATGTGTGTTGTTAAAATGTTGAGCCTTCGCCGGGTTTGGCGTGTGCAGCCGCAGGTTCAGTTCTTGTTTCGCTATTTGGTGAGGACGATCATGCGTGACTTCAGTTGGGGTGGCGCACGGGAGGAGGCAATCCTCGACACAGATGTTCATTTTCATCCTTCATGTTTATTACCGGATTCGTCGCTTGCTGGCTTTGCTCATTATCAACAGGGTGGACGCGGCATGCAATGGGCACTTGCATGCGGCTAGCCGTTTCGCAATTGCTAACACCACAGCAGAAATGGAATCTAGAATTGTTGCGTCGTATGTTGCGTGGCTAAAGGGGTTCGTGCGTTGAGCTGTTGAGGAATATAAACTGCACCTGAGATTGACGGCATGCAACTTGCTTCTGTCTAGACACTTCACAATTGCTACTCCCACGACCGCATTACAGTCGCAAATGGTTGTGTTTTTAAATACTTAGTTATTTCTGTGAAGCTTGGGCGCGGTCGTAGCGTTGGTGGGATACAAACCACGCATCGTTCCGTTTCGTGATGTCTTATGTTCACGCGTCCTGCGTCGTTTAGTGCACCGGACAGATAGTGCGCTGCAGTGTTAGCCAGGAGCACAACTTAGTTATTTATCTGGAGCGGTCAACCAGTTGCAGCGTAGGGAAAGTGTTCTTGTTCTTTTCGTGATTTCTTAACATCACGACAGTGGTACTGTCTACCGCTGGCTTGTGAAGAGTTGTAGCCTTAGAGAAATATGAGCTGTGCAGTGATTATTGTGGTAGTTCCTTGTCTTCACGATTTATGCTTTCAGCCTTAGGACAGGAAGTTTGCTTCTTGTTCACCCCGTGTGGGAGCTGCGGGACCCTTTAGCATCCATATTCCTTCCTTCATTTCTGGGCTGGGTATTTTGTGTGCTTACCGACGGTAGAAGTGGTGTTCTTGATCGAAATTAGTCGGAATCGTTCACTGAGAGTGCTACTACGTTGAACGGTCCTTACTATTTGTAGCTGTGCTTTGGGTACGTGGGTGAATGCGATTGAGGGGCAACTCAATCGCATTCACCCACGTACCCAAAGCAGGGCATGCTTACCTGTTTTTGCCTTGCTAATTTTTGCATTGCAAAACCCAATATTTCTGCGCGTTATCGTTTATATGTTCCGGCCTTGCATCCAAGACCATCTGCAGGAGGTTTTTATTGAAACTTGTAAACTGCTGCTGGCGTAAGCGCACTAAGTGGCACTCGTCCTTTCTGCATCATATCTGTGGTGTATGTACATTGTTAAGCGCATCCGACAGGCAGCGCGGTTTCCTCTTGAACAGTTGTGCTAGCTCCTTTACAGTGCACAATGCGTGTTTGGGCTTTGGAAAGTATTATTTAGTGCTTGCTGACACGATTACAGGCGCTTGTTGTCTAACATAGATGCACTTGTGCAGTGATAATGCATCTGTCGAATATTGCTTACTATCTGCATGCATCCTTTGCATTCCAGATGGATGGGTTTAAAGGTGAATTTCATGGCTTGCGTACGTGCCTGTGTGTGTCGTTTCCGGAGCTGGGTAACTATCGGCGGATGTGCGTTTTCGCGCGTTTGTTTCTTTCTTGTCTTCAAGCCTATGTGCTGGATGTATGCGTGAGTACGATAGATGACTGTAGCCTTTGCGAGCTAAGCGCGACGAGTTTTATCTTTCGTACGTCTCATTTTTGCGGCATGCATATTATTTGGCCAATCGAACAGGAGGTGCGCTTTGCTTTTAACAGTGGCGCGACCACCAAAGCCCTTTACAGTGCAGAAGTCTTGCTTCGTTTCTGGGACGCGTTTTCTATTGCGCGTTGGCGGGAGTACTGGCTTTCGTGATCTAGGCTAGTTGAGGTCGTGCAGCGAACCTACGTCTAGGTTGAACGTTTGTTACTACCCTAATTGAAGCTGTCCCGCAAATTTCCGACGGAATTGACTAAAGATTCACCATACACTTGATGAAGAGTCTCGATTTGATAGGTCTGTGAGTGGTCGTGTAAGCTTGTAAGCGTCTAGACGAGCAACAGTTTGTGTCCGTTGTATACTTTTCTTACTGTGGTGACGCGCCAGCACTGAGAATATCACAATTCCACCTCTGTTGGAAAGAATTGCTTTTGGTCGGGCCCTCGTCACCGCTTGACTAAGACCGCCTGTGGGAACCTAGGCGTTGGACATAGGCACTGGACATATCGTGCGTTGCGTCTTTGGAACGTGGAGCGAGCGGCGACCTAGTCCACAGCACAGATTTTCTGTTTTGTTTCTGGAAAATGTTATTGCATGGGCGCTGAAAGCAGTGCTGGTGCTCGTTAGCTACTTCAGTTCCACGTGTGCGCTGGGAATGCTTGTACGACGAATGCTACCTACTACGTGCAGCTGAGCCTTCAATGCGAGGGTGGACAGGTTTAAGAGGGGATTTTACGACTTGCCGACTTGCAGTTTTGACGCTTCCCCTTTTGTATTACAGACCTTTGCTTTTGTGTAAAGTAGAGAAGCTACTGAAACGCCATGCCAAGTTTTCCCTGGAGGCGAATCTAGCTTGCTTGTACTGTTAGATTTTCGTTTGACTACAAAATGTTGGTTGCCCGTGCAGGCACTCCGAAGTTCGTTGTTGTTGTTGGCGAATGCGTTTTCACATGTCGCAGGGAGGGACACGGTGTCACACCACCGGAAAGCAAAAGGCGTCGGTTGAGTAATCAGGTGCCTTTTGGGGCGTGAGGAGGGTGGGGCATTTCTGCATTCATTGCATCAGTCCTACAGGGGCACGCCCAGTAGTCAGATGTTTCATGAAAGCAAACTCTTTGGCATTGCATGCAGAGCGCTTGCATTTGCCCCCATAGATGGCCAAGTGTGCCCATTTCTAAAGAATCACTGCGCGAAACAGAACCTCGCTGCGTTGCACAGCCGGCTTCCGAGCGGCTTGCGTCAATTGATGGTCGGCCTCACGCACATGGTACGTAGTCAACGCCAGCGTTAAATTTAGGTTGTGATTGCCAGAAACAGCTCGCAAAGGCATTTGGCATCGTGTTGGTCGACCCTCCGTGCCCTTGCATTGAAGGTGCAGTATGATGTGGACAGTGTTCACGTTGGATAGCAAGATGAATCACCGCGAGATGAATCACCGCGAATTTTTGAGCCTAAAGGGGCGGGTGTTGCAAGGCGTAGTGGCTGCGATAGTGGAATTTACAAGCCGCAAGAGCTGATCACAGTCCAAATATACATCGTCGCGAAAACGTTCACACAGAAAGTGCGCTTTTGCTTTAAAAAGATATTGGGCTCAACACAGCGTCGTCAGCAACAATCTTCTCGTAATATTGAACAGACTGTGCCTTGGTAGTGGCCCTCCTACATTTAAAGTGCTGTGTCTTCATTGATGAAAATGTTATTTAGTTTCCGTGTGTGTGTGTGTGTGTGTGTGTGTGTGTGTGTGTGTGTGTGTGTGCTAAACGTGCACACGAGGGCAGTTGCCGAGCCGTGCCTTTAGTTCGCCTTCATGAGCGAATTGAGTTCGATTGTGTTCAGGCGTCAACCCATTCTCTACAGTGCACATGGCTCAGAACGTAAGTTCTAGTACTGTTGGTAGCGATTGCTTTCTCCCTACACAACGACAACGCGGCTTTTGAGTTGAAGGGTTCATTCGGGTTAAAAATCTTCCTGCGGTCTATGGAAGATGTGCATATATTTTCCTTCCATGCTATGGTTATGCAGCTGGTAGGTCGTTGCAGTTAGCGGGCGTCTGTCACCGCTTGGGTGTCTGCCAATCTACATGGAGTGCGGAGGCTAAACGAGATGATGTGACGGCAGAGCTGCTCTCTTTTGAAGCATTTATTGTGTGTTTCCCGCCGGCTGTTACTCGTTGGCCTTGTTAAATATGAGTATATCACTTCCTGTGGGGGTGGATTGCGGGCGTTTTGATCCTTTTGTTTTGAACCGTTTTTTTTCGATGCATGAATGAGCTTTGATCTTCCCTTTAATGCAGCGAGTGCGTCCGCTGGGTGACGTTACAGTTCAGTGGTCTAGAGGAAACCAAGAGTACGCACGCTTTGTGTGAAGCCGCCCACAAACGGGACATTACTCGTTGGGGGTTCAGGAGACGCAGCCTTTGGCTCGCTTGCATCACGTGATCCGGTTTGTCTGCTGTTGCGGCTAGGTTTAGCTACGGCTTCAGGCACAATGAGTAAACATATGTAATGAGGTACCTCTTTGGCTTTTGTATTCATGCCCGAGGGACGACTGCCACTTTCTCGGCACGCAGGAAGTGGTTTTGATCCTTTTGTTTTGAACCGTTTTTTTTCGATGCATGAATGAGCTTTGATCTTCCGTTTAATGCAGGAAGTGCGTCCGCTGGGTGACGTTACAGTTCAGCGGTCTAGAGGAAACCAAGAGTACGCACGCTTTGTGTGAAGCCGCCCACAAACGGGACGTTACTCGTTGGGGGTTCAGGAGACGCACCCTTTGGTTCGTTTGCATCACGTGATTCGGTTTGTCTGCTGTTGCGGCTAGGTTTAGCTACGGCTTCAGGCACAGTGAGTGAACATATGTAATGAGGCACCTCTTTGGCTTTTGTATTCATGCCCGAGGGACGACTGCCACTTTCTCGGCACGCAGGAAGTGAGTTTACTTTCTTAACCCATTGAGTTTTGTTTGCCAGCTTGTTCTTGGCAGGACGTGAAGAGCACTTGCACTGGCCACAATGGCGACAAAGGGTCTAACCTAGTCTGCCAACGGATAGGCTGGGCGCATTTGACTTGCATCCGTTAGAAAGCTCCATTTGACGTTACTAAGACCTGCAATCAGGCGTGCGCTCATTGAGGATAAGGGACGTTAATCGAAGACGTACATCGGAAGTATCTTGTACCTGCATGGACTGGAAAGCTTTAGGCGGCTACCTTGGATAAGCGGGAGCCACGGGCTATGATAAGAAGTTCAATCTCCAACTGGTTGTCGTTGGTCAACTACTCAATATTGGAAGTCTGATGCGCAGTGTTGACAGGGGTAAGACTGTCTGGGGTCTGCTAATATTGCCGGCAATGCGACTGCTCTTCACCTTCTGCTATGCACAGCCTGTGCTTCGCCGTATCTCGGTTAGCTGTCGCGTCTTAACCGAGAAACATTCAACGGACCCCAGAGCAGAGGTTGGTGATGGCCCTGGTGAACATTCATTCAGAACGTGCCACCAAGTGAAAGTCGAGAACATACACTGACCTGTGGGGCAAGTTCTCTTGTGTGTTTACCAGTGACTTTATACGTTCTTTCCTGTACTCCATCGGGGAAGTACATGTTGGGGTGCTGAGTACAAAGGGTGCCATCCTGGTGTCTGTGAGCCAAAAACTCCAGCAGAGTAGTGCTGCCTGCCCTGCGATAATTGTACTGCAACGTTGTCTGACAAGGTGACAAGCTTGTGGTTTGTAG
>NW_013565110.1:0-3794 GCF_000499605.1 Eimeria maxima | reverse complement strand
TTATTATATAATATATATAATATATATAATATATATAATATATATTATATATGTATATATATAGAGGAAATCCTCTGTCTATACAAAGAGATAGGTTATTATTATCTCCTTATTGTATATGTATATAATATATGCATACACCCCGATTATGCATGCGTTTGTTTATCTCTGTTGCTGCTGCTGAAGCTGCAGCAGCAGCAGAAGCCGTATATATGATGCGGTGGTAATAAGCGATGCTGATGCAGCAGCAGCAACAACAACAAATGGTGCTGCAACAGCAGCACGCATGCAGGACGCACCGATGATGATGTTGCTGCTGCTGCAGCAGCAGCAGCACTCATGCATGATGTAGCTAGATAGCACTGATAAACACGGTGTAGCTGCTGCAGCAACAAATGCAACTCGATGCTGTTGCTGTTGCTGTTGCTGTTGCTGCTGCAGCAACAGATGCAGCATGCAGTAGCATGCAGCCAATGCTGCTGCTGCTGCTCCTCGAGCTGTGTCTCCAGCAGCAGCAGCAGCTGTTGCTGCTGCTTGGATGTCGCTGCTGAGGGATTTTTGTGGTACGTGCGGCGGCTCTTTGCAGCAGCAGCACTTCTTGCAGCAGCAACAACAGCAGCAGCAGCAATTGATATACCTGCTGCTGCTGCTCCTGCTGCTGCTGCTTACGCAGTGAATGTTTGAGTCTGCAAGGAACTTCTATGGCCGTTATGACGGCATCTAAGGTATTTATTTGCTTATCTATCTATTACTAGCAGCAAACTCGTGCAGCAGCTGCAGCAGCTGCAGCAGCAGCAGCAGCTGCTGCTGCTGCATGCGGCAATCTGTAGTAATATAATATAGCCCTTCTTTCCTCTACTGTAGCTAGCGAATGCGTGCATGCACCAACTATTTTGTTTCTTTTTTCTTCTTCCTCTAGCCTGTATAATTAATGAATAAAAAGAGGAGCAAATAAATAATAAACAAAAAGCAGCAAATAATAAATAATTAAGGAGCAGCAAATAAAATAAAATAAAAAAAAAGTTTACGTAATGCTTTTTTCTTCTTTTTTTTCTCCTCCTCCTCCTCCTCCTTCTCCTCCTCCTCCTCCTCCTCCTTCTTCTTCTTCTTCTTCCTTATTAAATTCAGCATTAATCCAATCATCAATAAACCATTCAACAAAAGCTTGTGTAGGATCTGCGCATGCATCATCATTAGCTAATAGATTAATTGCATGCAAAAGGGGCTTTTGTTGTCTATGAAAGGGAGAGAAGTTAAATATAAAAGAAGAATCATCTTCTTTTATTACTTCTGCTGCTGCTGTTAATGGCTCTCTTTCCTCCGGTGCTGCTGCTGCAGCAAGAGCTTTCTCTCGATCTACTGCTACTAAACATTTATCTTGTGATTCTTTTACACATTTACGTATTTCCTTCAGTAATGCTGTCTTATCTGTACGAAACCTGAGGGAAAAAGAAGAAAAAAAAAGAAAAAAAAGGGAAAAAACATAAACTTGCAAAACAGGAAAGGGAAGGGGAAAAGAAGAGGAAAGCGCATGCATACATACATATAAATATAAAAATAATATAACTAAATCATAAATATTCACAAATAATTAATAATTATTCATAAATAAACAACAATTTCCTCTTTTTTCCCTCCTTTTTGCAAAAAGAAAAGAAAGAAAGCTGCTTTCTTATTATATCTATATATTGGGGTGTACGTACAGCTCAGCAGCATGACGATTTTTCCAGTTTTGTTCATCAGCAGTTCCTCTTAATAGATCTTTTGTTAAGAAAATACTTTTTAAATATAATAATAACATTGGTATATAATCTCTCTCGCTATTCCATTCCTTAAAATATCCCTACAAGCAAGAAGAAAAAAGAAGAAAAAAGAAGAAAAAAGCATAAAAAAATAAGGAAAATACATGCATGCATGCATGCATGTATGCATGCAAATAACAGAATTTTCTGCATAATAAACTAAATATAAAATAGATATTATATAATATACAATATATATTATATATATATTATATATAATATATAATATATACTTACTTTTATACATAATTCTCCTGTATTAGGATCAACAAGAGGATGATAAACAGAAGAGAGGAAAGAAAGACGAGGAGAAGAAGAAGGATAATTCTTTGGTATACAAACCCTAAATCTAAATATTCCTCCTCTATATACACCATTATATACAAATATTACACCATCCCATGCTGCAGCACAATAAGGCAATATAAATATATTAATACATGCATGCATGCAGAAATAATTGCATGCATGCATTTCTTATTCCGTCTTATTGCATGCATGCATGCATGCATGCATGCATGTAATGCATTCACGCAGCTGCTACTAAGTACCAGGTGTAGCTATTGTTGTTGTTGGTGGTGCTAGTAGTGGTGCTGCTGCTGCTGTTGCTGCTGCTGCTGCTGCTGCTGCTGCTGCTGCTGCTTACTTCGTACGTCGTTCCATGTAGGCATACAATAAATTCCTTCAGGGACGAAGGGAGGCATCTTAGCACTGCAGCAACAAAAAATAAATAAATAAATAAATAAATAAATAAATAAATAAATAAATAAATAAATAAATAAATAAATAAATAAAGACAAGAACACCCGTACACCAACAGCAGCAGCAGCAACAACAACATGAAAAGGAACAGCATCAGCGTTACAGCAGCAGCAGCAGGAGCAACAACAACAGCAACAGCAAAAGCAACAACACCAACAACAATCAGCAGCAGCAGCAGCAGCAATGGCAGCAGCAGCAGCAGCAGCAGCAGCAGCAGCATACTATTCAATAAGTACAGAGTACATATCAAGAGATTCTTCTACTGCCTTTGCATCTGTTGGTATTTCTTTGCCTTCCTCATCTACACCAGCAAGTAATTCTTTATTTATAGGTAATACTGTCCTATATCCTGCTTCCTGCTGCTGCTGCTGCTGCTGCTGTTGCTGCTGCTGCTGATGATGTATGGGGGGCTGCATGCTACCACCTAGCTGCAGCAACTCATCGTCCAGCAGCAATCTGCTTCTGCCCGACTGACAACGCAGCAGCGCAGCAGGAGCAGGGTCACGATCCCTCCCTACACCAAGGAGTTCCTCCTCCATTGCTGCTGCTGCTGCTGCTGCTGCTGATGTTGCTGCAGCAACAGCAGCAGCAGCAGTAGTAGTTGTTGTTGTTGTTGTAGGTAGTATAGGCAGCAGAGGGGGAGGGGGCTGCAGCAACAGCAGCAACAGATAACTCCTTATATGAATGTGTTATGCATGCGTTGTTACTCTGCTGCACAAGGGAGGTGACCAGTGGTCACTGCAGCAGCAGCAGCAGCAGCACGAAGCAGCAGCAGGCCGCTGCTGTATATAGGCCGCTGCAGTATATATTTGCTGCTGCAGCAGATTAAATACAGCAGCAACAAGAAGAAAAAAGAAAATAAATACTTTTTTATTATAAATAAAATAAATATAAATAAATTATTTTATTTAATTAAATAAAAAAGAACATAAAATGTTTATGGCTAGCGCCGATCTACGCAGCCCTGCATGCAGCTAGCAGCAGCAGCAGCAGCAGCAGCAGCAGCAAACGACTGCAGCAGAAGTCGCCTGCTGCTGCTCCTCTTTTTTTCCCCTTTTTCCTTAATTATATTTAATTAATTAAAATAAAATAAAACAAAATAAAGAAGAAAAAAGGGATAATTATGCATATACAAGGTGTCTATACACCCCAAGGTGTATACTGTATACATACATACATCGATTGATTCTCTACCCCGATGCTCTCCGTACATATATACGTATATATTAT
>NW_013565109.1:0-4063 GCF_000499605.1 Eimeria maxima | reverse complement strand
CCCCCCCCCATTCCCAAAATAAAAACCCATCCCTCCCAAAATACCCGAAGCAGCAAATATCCCCTACGCCACAATGACAACTGCACCCCCAAGATCAATAGAAATTACGAGTACGGCGAGGCTACGGAATATGCAAGAGCCACGGCAAACATGAACCAAAGCACACGAGTCTCCAAACACCCCACGTCCACGTACTTCCTACATTATACCTCAGTCGTACATTTGCCCCCCGCTGCCTCACTCAAATCCACATATTCTGCAGCCATACTCTATAGCCTTTCCAACAGTTCTCGCCCCAACGATGGCGGCTCCTCAATGCACGACGCAGTAATTATCCTCTACTCCACAGTGCCACCTGCATCTGGTAGATGAACAAAAACTGCTTGTAGTGCGAAATTACGCAACATGCAAGAGTCACAGCACAGATGCACCAATTAACGTGTGTCAACAAACAACCCGCATGAACGTACGTCCTAGATGGTGGCTCAGTCGAACATTTGCCCCCCGTTGTCTCACTCAAATGCGCATACCCTGCAGTCATCCAATACAGCCTGTCCAACATTTCTAGCCCCAACGATGCCACACCCTCAATGGACGAAGTAAATGTCCCGTACCCCACAATGCCAAGTGCACCGGAAAGAAAATTAGAACCTTTGCGTACTGCGAAGCTACGGAACATGCGATAGCCACGGCACAAATGCACAAAAGTACAGGAGTCTCCAAGCACCACACATCCACCCACGTCCTAGATCATGTTTTTGTCATACATTTGCCCTCAGCTGTCTCACTCATGCAAGCATCCTATGCAGCACCTCCCAGCAGTTCTCTCCCCAATGATGGCACTACCTCAAGGCACAACGCAGTAAACATCCCCTACGCCACAGGGCCAAATGCACCGGCATCATAGTTAGAAACTACCTGTCGGGCGAACCTGCGGAGCATGCAAGCGTCACGGCACAGATGAACCAAACGAATTGTTTTTAGAAACACCCCAACCCCACGTACTGACTAGATGATGCCTCAGTCGTACATTTGCCCTCCGCTGTCTCACGCAGCGGCACATACCCTGCAGTCATAATGTACAGGCTGTCCAACAGTTATGGCCCCCACAATGCCACCCACTCAATGCACAACGAAGTATAAATCCCCCACGCCACAGTGCCAACTGCACCGCCAGTATGATTAGAAACTCTCTCTACTGCGAACCTACGGAACATGCAAGAGCCACCGAACAGATGAACCTAAGCACAGGAGTCTCCAAACACCCCACGCCCACGTACTTCCTACATTATGCCTCAGGCGTTAATTTGACCACCGCTGCCTCACTCAAATCCACATATCCTGCAGCCATCCTATACAGCCTCACCAGCATTTCTCGCCCCAACGGTATCCCCCTTTCAAGGCACGACTCAGAAATTATCCTCAACGCCACAGTACCAACTTCGCCTGGTAGATGACGAAAAATTGCTTGTAGTGCGAACCTACGGAACATGCAAGAGTCACAGCAAACATGAACCAAAGCACACGAGTCTCCAAACACCCCACGTCCACGTACTTCCTACATTATGCATCAGTCGTACATTTGACCACCGCTGCCTCACTCAAATCCACATATCCTGCTGCCACACTCTATAGCCTTTCCAACAGTTCTCGCCCCAACGATGGCGGCTCCTCAATGCACGACGCAGTAATTATCCTCTACGCCACAGTGCCAACTGCACCTGGTAGATGAAGAAGAACTGCGTGTAGTGCGAAACTACGGAACATGCAAGAGTCACAGCACAGATGAACCAAAGCACTTGTTTTTCGAAAAACCCCGCATCCACGCACTAACTGATGCGTCAATCGTACACTTGCCCTCCGGTGTCTCACACAAATGCGCATACGCTGAAGACGGCCTATAGGTCCTGTCTAACCGTTCTCACACCAACGATCACGTTCCCTCAATACACGACACAGTGCATGGGCCCTACGCCACAGTGCCAACCGCTCCCGCAAGATGAAAAACTGCGTGTAGTGCGAAAGTACGGATCAAACAAGAGCCACAGCAGAGATGAACCAGACCAATTGTGCTCCTAAATATCCCACTTCTACGTACTACCTAGATGGTGCCTCAGTCGGGCATTTGCCCTCCGCTGTCTGAGTCAATTACACATAATCTGGAGCCACTGTATATAGGCTGTGCAAGCATTTTCACCCCAACGATGACACTCCCTCAATGCACGACACACTAAATATCTCCCACGCCACAATGTCAACTTCACCGGCGAGTTCATTAGAACTTCCGCCTAGCGCGAAGCCACGGAACACGCAGAAGCCACACCACATATGAACCAATGCACTTGAGCCACCAAGCACCCCGAATCGACGTACTAACTAGAGGATGCCTCAGGCGTACATTTTCCTACCGCGGACTAACTCAAATGTGCATATCCTGCAGTCATACTATACAGCCTCTCCAACAGAACTCGCCCCAACGATGGCACAACCTCAAGGCATGACGCAGTAAGTATCCCCTACGCCACAGTGCCAACCGCACCGTCATGCCTGTTAGAAACAGCGTTGCGAGAGAAATAAGGAACGTGCAAGAGCCACACCACAGATGCACCGAAGCACAGTTGTCTCCATCCACGCACTTTCTAGAGGATGCCTTAGTCGTACATTTACCCATACCTGTCTCACCCAAATGCAGGTGAACTGCAGTCGAACTGTACAACCTCTCCAAGAGTGTTCCCCCCATAGATGGAACCCCCCGAATGCCCCACGCAGTATACCTCCAATACGCCACAATGCCAACTGCACCGGAACTCTTGTAGGAAATTCCCTGCAGTGCGAAACTACGGAATACGCAAGAGCCACCGCACAGATGAACCAAAGCACAGGAGTCTCCAAGCACGTACGAACTAGATGACATCTCAGTCATGCATTTGCCCACCGCTGCTCCTGCCTCACTCAAATTCACATATCCTACAGCCATACGATACACCCTCCCCACCAGTTCTCGCCCCAACGATGGCGTCACCCAAATGCGCGACACAGTAAATATCCCAAACACCACAATGCCAAATGCATCGGAAAGATTATTAAAACCCTGCACATGGCGGAACACTAAGGAACATCCACTAGGAACATCCACGACCAACAGAACGAATGAACTAAAGCACAGGATTGTCCAAATACCCCACATCCACGTACATCCTACATGATGCCTCAGTCGAACATTTGCTCACCGCTGTCCCACTCAAATTCACATATTCTACAGCCACACTATACAGCCTCCCCAAACGTTCTCGCCCCAACGATGGCACCTCCTCAATGCGCGGCGCAGTAAATATCCCCTACGCCACAGTGCCAACTGTACCCGTACGATTATTAGAAGCTGCGGCTCTAGCGAAATACGGAGCATGCAGGAGCCACAGCACAGATGAACCAAAGCACGGGAGTCTTCAAACACTCCACACCAACGGATGTCCTAGATGATGCCTCAGTCGTGCATTTGCCCTCCACTGTCACGCTCAAACATACATTTCCTGCTGTCATATTATGCAGCCTATCCAACAGTTCTCGCCACAACGATGACATCAACTCAATGCATAACGCAGTAAATATCCCATACGCCACAGTGCCAACTTCACCGGCACAACTATTGGAAAATACGCGTACTGCTCAGGAACAGGCAAGAGCCACAGCGCAGAACCAATGCACAGATGTCTCAAATCACCCCACATCCACGCACTGGCTAGATAATGAATCCGTCGTACATTTGCGCTTCGCTATCTCACTCAAATTCACATATTCTGCAGGCATCCTATACAGCATCTCCAACACGTGTCGTGCCAACAGTGGCACCTACTCAGTGCACCGCGCAGGAAATATCCCCTACGCCACAATGCCAACGGCAAAGGCAGGATTATTAGAAACTCCCTGTAGTGCCACAATACGAATTATGCCAGAGCCAGTGCACCGATGAACCGAAGTACAGGTGTCTTCAACCCCCCCACATCCACGTACTGACTAGATGGTGTCTTAGTTGTATGTTTGCCCGCCGCTATCTCACGCAAAA
>NW_013565108.1:0-3822 GCF_000499605.1 Eimeria maxima | reverse complement strand
TATATATATATATATATATATATATGTACTTTATTGTTTATTAATACTCTTTCTTTCTCTGTGTGTGCACCTCCCTCTCCCTCTCCTAATACACATTATATATAATATAATATAAATAAATAAATAAATAAATAAATAAATAAATAAATAAATAATATTATTTACCCTTAAATAGATCCCTAAGAGGTTCAAGTACTTGTAGTTGCATGCGTTGTGGTAAACCCCCAACATTATGATGAGTTTTTATTGTCTTAGATGGACCCTTATAACTCTTAGATTCAATTACATCTGGGTATAATGTACCCTATAAATAAATAAATAAATAAATATAAATAAATATAAATAAATATAAATAAATAAATAAATAATTGTGCAAAGAAATGCTACTTTTCTATGTATTATTCAACTTTTTTTTTAAGATTTTAAATTTTTAGGGTTTAGGGTTTAGGGTTTAGGGTTTAGGGTTTAGGGTTTATACCTGTAATAGAAGAGTCCCTTTAACGGGAATATTTTTTTTTTGTACAGCTTCCTCAAATACATCAATGAATAAAGCCCCAATAATTTTTCTTTTTTGTTCTGGATCTTTTACGTCTACTAATGCATTAATAAATCTATCTTTTGCGTCTATACACTCAATAGATAAATCAGGAAAACAATTCCTTAATGCATGCATTGTCTCTTCTGCCTCATTCTTCCTGTATACATTTATATACAACATATATACACATATATACATATATACATTTATTTATTTATTTTTTTTTATTTTTATTTTATTCATTATATTTATATATTTACCCTATATACCTCTAAACCCTAAACCCTAAACCCTAAACCCTAAACCCTCGATTATTTGTCCAATAGAGATATATCCCTTAAACCCTAACAAAGATCAGGAACACCATGATCAACAGCAGCAGCAACAACAGCAGCAGCATCAACAGCAGCAAGACTACATCACCAGCAAAAACAGGTAGTGTTTAGGGTTTAGGGTTTAGGGTTTAGGGTTTATATACCTGAGTAATCCTGTATCAATAAAAAAAGCATAGAATTGGTTACCTATAGCCTTATAAAGAAGAGCAGCAGCAACAGTTGAATCTACACCACCAGATAAAGCCCCAATAACATGTTTTTTTTGTATTTGTTGCTGCAGTAGCTGTATCTGTCTAGGTAAATATGTATGCATGCACCAATTTAATTGTAATTTACATATACGTAATATATAATTCTTTAGTATATATACACCGCAGGGTGTATGCGTAACCTCGGGATGAAATTGGAGTGTATATACACCTAAATTAGGTGCAGCAGCAGCAACATAAGGACAAGAAGATGTTGATGCTAATGCCTGCAGCAACACAGCACACATATTTATATACTTATTTATTTATTTATTTATTTATTTATTTATTTATTTATTTATTTATTTATATACATGCATGCATGCATGCATTTATCCATCCATACATGCATACATCCATCCATCCATCCATGCATGCAAATAATACGCACGTATAACCATGCATGCAATCCAATACAACATAACGCATGCATGCATGCATGCATGCATGCAGCACAATATGCATGCAACAAGGAAACATACACACACATACACACACACAACAACAACACACACATATACATACATGAATACATGAATATTCATGCATGCATGCATCTGCATGCATGCATATATGCATGCAAATAATTCTTACAATAAAAGAAGAAGGTAATTGTTCAACTTTATCTCCATGACTCATCCATACTTGTACATCTGGTCCTTTTATACCATAAAATAAATCCCCTAATGATGGGGCTGTTGCTGCATGCGCTGCAGGTACAGGCCATGGCTCCCCTCCTCCTGCTGCTGCTGCTGCTGCTGCTGCTGCTTCATCTGCTGCTAATTCTGCTTCCTTTGCTTCTGCTGCTGCTGCATCATTATCCATTAAATTATTATTATTATTATTATTATTATTAATATAATTATTAATAGTAATAATAGTTTTGCCGTACTCTCTTGCTTCTCCTCCTCCTATTACTCTTCCTCCTAATTGGTATACTATCTCCTGCATACCATAACAAATACCTAAAATAGGTACCCTTTTTTCTTGTAATAACTCCCATACATCACGATTTAAATGGGGGGCCCCCTCCTCATACACCGAAGAGGGGCCCCCACTAAGTACTACTGCAGCAGGACGTATTGCTGATATTTCCTGCAGGAAAAAAAAGAAGGAAAAAAAAAGAAGAAAGAATAAATAAGAAGGAATAGGAAGAAATAAGCTATTTATATATCTATTCGTAGCTGGCTGATGATCAAGAGGAAGGGAGAGAAGAAGATGAAGATCATGCTGCAGAGAGAAACATCTGTTGCTGCTGTTGCTGCTGTTGCCGTTGCTGCTGTACTAACAATTCTAATAGTGTTGTGGGTATATATAGAGAATATATATGCACTGCTCTCTGCTGCCCTGCCTTCTACTGGTTCTGTGGATGCAGGGGGGTAAGTTAAGGTAATGCAAATAATGAGTGTTTATTTAGAGTGTATATACACCTTAGCTGTTGCACTGCAAGAAATAAGCTCCGAGTAAGCGCCAATGGCACGAAGGCGTCGTACAATTAGACGAGAGTATTGGGAGCCGAAATCAAGAACAAGTACAACGTGCTTTGAAGGCCGTCTGTGGCCTTCAGAGGTAAAATCATTAAATTCAGTAGAAGAATTCGTCATTATTTAAAAGAAAAAAGAAGAAAATGCGTTTATTTAATGGGTATTATACACCGAAGTATTCAGAAACCTGAAAACTTGAATGCAGAAACCCGCGGCAAAAAAGAGGGGAAATTGACGGATAAAAGAAACGATCCGCAAGGTAAATAAACAATATATTGTAAAATAAACACAAAAATAATAAATAAATAAACAAATTAACAATTATAATGAAGATTTGATGAAAATTCAACAAAGAAGACCTTCACGGTCATTTATTTACTCACACCAACGACTTTTTCAGGTGTATAGGCAGCTGGTGTATACGATGATGTGGGGGAGGCACAGAAGAGAACAAGAGGTTAAATATAATCAAATTAATTTATTTATTTAATTAAATATAGTTAAATTATATTTAAATAATAAAATATACAAAGAAAAACATAAAAGCCCATCGATTAATTCCTCTAGGATTACCCCTCGATGCTTCCTTACTAATAATATAATGAAAATATCTTTTGTTATAATTGCTGCAGTTGCTGCTCTTCTCTGTACAAATAAACCATTAAATAATATTTTTATTTGTTTTATTTAATTAATTAAATCTTTTTCTTCTTTTATTTCCCTCTTTATTTCGTCTTCCTCCTTCTTTTCTTCTAAATACACCGCATGCATGCAGATCTGAATCGGACTCTCTTCTCTACACGACAGTCAGCTGTATACAGAAACAGCAACAATACAGGAAAAAGGATACTAATTGTTTTCTTGTTCTTCCTTTTTATTTTTTTATTTATTTTTATTATTTTATTTGCATAGAAGAATAAAAAAAGAAGACAAAAAACATTAGATATTATACAGCAACACCAGCAGCAGCAGCAGCAGCAGCAAAGAGCAGATCTGTTTGCTGCATTTCTGTAGATACACCCTACACACATTTACATTTATATTTTATATAAATATATATTATACATATATATTTATATGTACGTCTAATACATATCTATATGTGCATATAGTATATATTATATATGTATATACATGCATATAAGATATAAATATAAATACGCATATTTATATAGACAGGCAAGAAGTGTATATACATATATATATATATATATATA
>NW_013565107.1:0-3823 GCF_000499605.1 Eimeria maxima | reverse complement strand
TATATATATATATATATATGTTGTGTCTTTGCTGGTGCATGCAGGATTATGATTTCTTAGTAGCAACAGCAGCAGAGAGCAGCAGCAGCAGCAGCAGCAGCAGCAGCAGCAGCAGCAAGGGCCCCTCTGGTCAGGATGCATTAATGCTTGCTGCAGTTGCTGCAGCAGTAAAAAAATCTCCTCCCCTAAAGGGGGCCCCTGCGGAGTCTGTTGAGGGGCCCCCTGGTGCCCCAACCTCTCCTGGGTCTTCCCCGTTATCGGGGGGCCCCTCTCCCACCCCAGGGGCCCCCACAAGAACCCCTGGGGGCCCCCCATCCCCTGGGGGCCCCCAAGAGATAAAAGGATGTATAAATACAGGAAAAGATGGAGAAAAAGAAGAAATAGATGATAAAAGAATAAAGGCAGAAAAAAGAAGAGCATATAGGGAAAGAAAGAAGAAAAAAAGACAAATAGGTATATTTACGAACATAAAAAATAATAAAAATATTTATTGTTGTGGTCTCCCTCTTTATTATAAGGAAGAAGATGTTTATAATTTATTCAAAAAGGCAGGAGTATTCAAATTAGATCCAGAGACACGTAAGTATATATAAATAAATTAATAAATAAATAAATATTATTAATTAATTAATTAATTAATTTGTATGTATGTAAGTACATTCATGCATCTTGGTCCTGTTGGATTCGTCTCTTTTTGTTCTTTTTGGGGGTTTTTTTTATCACTTTAGGGTTTAGGGTTTAGGGTTTAGGGTTTAGGGTTTAGGGTTTAGGGTTTAGGGTTTATGATGAGTAGCCATCAGTAGTTGCATGGATTTTTCTCGTTTTTTTTTCCTTGGTTATGTATAATATAATTAATATTAATTAATTAATTAATTAATTAATTTATTTATTTATTTATTTATTTATTTATTTATTTATTTATAGTACAACCTAAGATAAAATTATATTATGACGAAGAAGGAAGATTCAAAGGAGACTGTCTCCTTAGTTTTGTTCATGAGGCAAGTGTAGATACAGCCATTCGTTATTTTGATCAATATCCTGTTACAGATAAGCATACTATTCAGGTACGAAACAAGGGTTTAGGGTTTAGGGTTTAGGGTTTAGGGTTTAGGGTTTGGGGGGGTTTTTGAGGGTTTAGGGGTATTTTTAGGGTTTTTTTAGGGTTTTTGAGGGTTTAGGGTTTAGGGTTTGCAGAATATTATTATTAGGGTTTTTGTTGTTTATTTTTTTTGTTGAATTTATATTCTTTTTCATCATCTCCCTAGGGTTTAGGGTTTAGGGTTTAGGGTTTAGGGTTTAGGGTTTAGGGTTTATGTATAGGTATCTCGTGCTGATTTTTCTATAAAACAAAAAGGAGACAATGAGGTGCCTATACACCCCAATAATAAAACACCAGTTATGCAACCAGCAGCACTAAGAAAAAGAAGAAAAATGATTCTTGCTGCACAACAAGAACAAAGCAGGTAATTATACATCCATGCATGCATGCATGCATGCATGCATGCATGCATGTAATTTGTCTGCATGCATGCATGCATGCATCCATGCATGCAAGATACAGGGGAGGGAGGGGAGGATAGGAGGGGTATAAAAAGGGAGAAAAGGCGACAGTTGCTGCACTGCATGCATGCAAGGGAGAAAAGGAGACAGTTGCTGCACTGCATGCATGCATGCATGCATGCATGCATGCATGCATGCACGCATGCATGCGTGTCTCCTTTTTCTGCAGGTTATTAAGTTGGGATGGAGACACAGCAGCAGCAGCAAGAAGAGGGAGACATAATATTATTGTACTTAGGCCTATGTACTCTCTTATGCAAGCACAGGTAAATTAATAAAAGGAGACACTTGCTGCTGCAGCAGCAGCAGCAGCAGCAGCAGCAGCAGCAGCAAGGAGAGGGAGACGCACACAAGAAAAGGAGACAAGCAGCAGCAAGAGAGACATTTAATTTTTTTTTTTTCTGTATAATGCATCAATTTAATTGTCTCCTCTGTATATATAATAAATTGTCTCCTTTTTTTCCTTAATTGTCTCCTTTTTTTCCTTAATTGTCTCCTTTTTTCTTCCTTAATTGTCTCCTTTTTTCTTCTTCTTCTTCTTATTAGGAGTACGAAGAAGGAGACACTTTTTATGAAGAACTTCGTGAAGAAATTGTCCAAGAAGTCGCAAAAATTGCTATGCCAGATAAAGTTACTGTTATACCCGTAAACCCTAAACCCTAAACCCTAAACCCTAAACCCTAAACCCTAATTTTGTAAACCCTAATTTTGTAAACCCTAATTTTTAAACCCTAAACCCTAATTTGTATATTCTTTATTATATACTATAAATACTAGATAGGAAATTAAGCCACTGTTTTATTCTGCTGCTGCTGCTGCTGCTGCTGCTGTTTGCTGCTGCTGCTGCTGCTGCAGAGGCATCCGCAAGGGATTGTTTGCCTGAAGTTCAAACAACCAGAGGAGGCAGAGGCAGTAATAGAGGTTAGTGTCTCCTTTTTGTCTCCTTTTTTTCTCCTTTTTGTCTCCTTTTTGTCTCCTTTTTGTCTCCTTTTTGTCTCCGTTTTTATTGCTACTGCTGCTGCAGTTGCTGCTGCTGCTGTTCTCAATCTTTATTATTATCTTTTTGTCTCCTTTTTGTCTCCTTTTTCCCCCTTTTTATCCCTTTTTCTCCTTTATATGTCTCCTATACCTGTCTCCTTAACCTGTCTCCTTTTTCTATATAGTGTCTCCTTTTTATATATTGTCTCCTTTTTTTTTGTCTCCTTTTTTTTTTTTTCTTCTTATTTATACAGAAGATGAAGGGAAGAATGTTTGATGGTCGTAAGTTGGAGGCATTTTTCTTTGATGGTACAACAGACTTTAGGGCTAGTTGTCTACCTCCTAAGCATAAACAGGTAATTAGGGTTTAGGGTTTAGGGTTTAGGGTTTAGGGTTTAGGGTTTAGGGTTTTTAGGGTTTTTAGGGTTTAGGGTTTAGGGTTTAGGGTTTTGAGGGCTTAGGGTTTAGGGGTGTAAATCATTTTCTTCTATCACAAACAGATGTTGCACAGCCTCCGTCCTCCCTCAAGGGTTTAAGGGTTTAGGGTTTGCATGCATGCATGCATGCACGCATTATGGGGCTTTTTTTTGCATGCAGACAGGAGCAGAAGAAGGAAAAGATTCTTCTGTAGATAAACCTTCGGGGGCCTCCGGGGCCCCCCTTAAGCCTGCAGAAGAAGAAAACTTAGATAGGTTTGGGGTAAGTACCCTTTATTTGCATGCATGCATGCATGCATGCATGCATGCATGCACTTCTTGTCTCCTTTATTGTCTCCTGTCTCCTTTATTGTCTCCTGTCTCCTTTTTCTGTCTCCTTTTTTGCTTAGGAGTGGGTAGAAGAACAAAGTAGTGATGAAGAATTTGAGGTACAAACAGAAGAATAAAATATTTATAAGGGGCCCCCATGGGGGCCCCCCTAGGGGCCCCCTGGGGGCCCTTGCTCTGGGGCCCCTATGAGAGCTGTCCCTAACACCTTAGGCAATTTCCTTTTGCAGCAGCTACTGCTGCAGCAAGAGCACAACAGCAGCAGCAGCAGCAACACCAGCAGGAGCATCCTCTGGTGCTGCTGCAGCGTCTGCTGCTGCTGCTGCTGCTGCTGCTGCTATTTGGAGACAGTATATGTTGTTTTCTTTGAACTGCAGCAGGAGGGGGCCCCTAGGGAGTTTATATCTGCTGCTGCTGTTAGTTAGTTTGTTAGGTGTCTCCTTTTTATTTATATAAGTGTCTCCTTATATAAGGAGACACTTATATAAATAATGTATATATATATATATATATATATA
>NW_013565106.1:40000-41928 GCF_000499605.1 Eimeria maxima | reverse complement strand
GGGGGGGGGATGGTGTGTTTATTGCTGTTTATGGGTGTTTCTTCTTGTATGTATAACAACAGCAGCAGCAATAGTTCTTACTGTATACTTGGTGCTACATCTGCTGCTTCTGTTGCTGCTACTGCTGCTGCTGCTGCTGCTGTTGCTGCTGCTGCTGCTGCTGCAGGTATTGATTTACAGCGTATACCTACATCTATATGGTTACGTGATGTCTTGGGTGTTGTTAGCGACAGCAGCAGCAAACTATTTAGGGGATTAACAATAAAAGAGAATATAGTATATGCAGCATGGTGTAGGGAGGAGGAGAGAGCAGCAGCAGCTGGTACAGCAGCAGCAGCAGCAGCAGCAGCAGCAGCAGAAGAAGAAGAAGCAGCAGCAATAGCAGCAGCAGAAGAAGCAAATTGTATGGGTTTTATAAATCTTTTACCTAATGGTATAAATACACTAATTAATAATAATAATAATAATATAAATAATAATAATAATAATAATAATATAAATAATAATATAAATAATAATATAAATAATAATATAAATAATAATAAAGAAGAAGAAGAAGGAAAAAAGAAGGAAAAAAAAGAAGAAAATATAAGTGTCTCCTCCTCTCCCTCTTCCTCCTCCTCTTCCTCCTCCTCCTCCTCCTCTTCCTCCTCCTCCTCCTCCTCTTCCTCTTGCTCTTCCTCTTCCTCTTCCTCCTCTTCCTCTTCCTCTTCCTGTTGCTCGTCATTATTTAGTGTCTCCTTTAGTAGGGGGGAAGAACAACGATTAGGGTTTGCGAGGGTTTTATATAAAAACCCTAATCTTCTTCTTCTTGATGAACCTTCTTCTTCCTTAGACCCTAATAATGAACAAATCTTCCTTGATACCCTGCACAGGATTGTACACCACCACCAGCAGCAGCAGCAGCAGCAGCAGCAGCAGCAGCAGCAAGGGCAGCAGCAGCTAGGGCAAGGGCAAGGGCAGCAACAAGGGCAAGGGAAAGGGCTGCATGGGCAAGAGCAAGGGAAAGGGAAAGGGAAAGGTCAGCAGCAAGAAGACCAACAGCAGCAGCAGCAGCTGGTGCAGCAGCAGCAGCAGCAGCAGCAGCAGCAGCAGCAGCAGCAGCAGCAGCAGCAGCAGCAGCAGCACAGAGTAAAGGGTGCATTAATAGTTGCACATAGTCCTGCAGTGTTTAGGGTTGCGTCACGAATAATAATAATAAAAAAAGGATCTATAGAGGAGACAGGTACTTCTGCAGAATTAATGGAGAAAAAGGGAGCCCTTTATTCCTTATTAAATAACCCTAAACCCTAAACCCTAAACCCTAAATTAGGGTTTATATAAAGGTGTGTAATAATGAATTAATGCAACAAAAAGGAGAGATTTACTCCCTATTAAATAGCCCTAAACCCTAAACCCTAAATTAGGGTTTAGAGAAGAATATGGTACTTATTAAGGTAAGCCCTTAATTTATTATTAAAAACTAAACCCTAAACCCTAAACCCTAAATAAGGGTTTAGGGAGAAATGTGGTTCAAGGACGAACTCTTTATTCCTTATTAAACCCTAAACCCTAAAAAAGGGTTTATGATTGAATATGGTGTTTATAAAGAATTAATGCAACAAAGAAGAACTCTTTATTCTTTATTCCTTATTAAACCCTAAACCCTAAACCCTAAATTAGGGTTTAGCGTAATATGTGCTAATTAACAACTCATACAACAACAAGCAATTCTTACTAACATATTAAACCCTAAACCCTAAACCCTCAGCTAGGCGTAGCCCACAAACCCTAAACTCTTGTAGAGCCCTAAACCCTAAACCCTGAGCTAGCCTTCAATGCTAAACCCTAAACCCTAACTATACCCTCTTATAGCTGTAAACCCTAAACCCTCATCTAGCCATAAACCCTAAACCCTCCACAGAGGTTTAAATATGTATGCTTATATA